>NC_139790.1:613267-804134 GCF_965231275.1 Zosterops lateralis
TGGGGTCCCTAAAGCACTTCCTGCTGTGGGCCTTGCTCCAGTGAGGGTCCAACACTAACCCTGCTGGGGTTTGGTATTTTTAAAGCAAACCAATTACAAAAGCAATTTTATTTTTCTTAATTTTTTTTTTGTGTGAGAAATGTCTCTTTTTAAGCTCTTACTGAGGATGTTTAACCTCCTCAGAAATTCCAAACACAGCTCTTGCTACCGCGTCTGTAGGGCCTGAGGTGTTTCACTTTGTGTTATTTATTAGGCTTGATAATGTTCAGTGATTTTTTTCTCTGAAGTCAGAGCATTCTGATATTGCAGATATCAGCTGATATATTTTTTATATATATATATGTATATGTATGTTTATATATATATATATCAGATGTGTTGCTGATATCGTGCTGCTGTGTGAGTGCTCCAACCTGCTCCAGTCATTCATTTTCTGTGTCTGTGGAGCAGAGGGAGGTGCTGTGGCAGCACCAGGACACCTTGGGAGCCTTGGGCAGGAGCCACAGGCTGTCAGTGGCCACTTTGGCCATGCCAGTGTTGTGCCAGGGTGGGCACAGCAGGATTAGAACTCTAAAAAGCTGTGATGGAGGCTGCTGCTCCCCCTGTGCCACTCGCTGTCTTGGCTCACTTGGTGTTCAGACTTCTTAGAGATGCTTCTTTTTTCCCCCCCACAAAAATGATTTGTAGCAGCCAACACCTGGGCTTGGATCAGAAGGGAAAACAGGAGAGGTTGTTCAGTTTGTGAACAAAACTCTGAACTGAAGAGAAGGTGAGTCTTTCAAAAAAGCTTTAAACACTGTTAGGTGAGAAAAGGCCAGTTCAGAGGATCCTGGTGACTGCAGGGGCTGTTCTGAGTGCCAGACTCAGATGTTAAAATGCACATTTTATCCATGTCTCTGTGAACTGAGTAACCAGAATGTGGTTGCTTAGTGCAGCTCCTTTGTAAGGAAAAGATTGCACAGCTGTTCTGATGGATTGGCTTCAGCAGAGTGGGAGGCAGCTGCTGAATTAATTTGTGTGGGCTCCAAAATCAGGAATCCTGGATATAGTTGGGCAATTTCATACTGAGACACAGAGGAAATCCACAGAACTGGTGATTTTGGTGGAGAACTGCAGTGTGCTGTCCCAGCACATTGTTGTTGTTCATGGGAACAAACCAGCATGTTTTTCCCTTACTCTTGTGTTAAATTTTTGGGGCGGCCCCACACTTTTGGTGACCTCCTGCCGCCAGCTCTGGCACCTGGGCAGGACCTGAGCTGCCCTGCCCAGGGAACAGGGTTTGTGCTTTACTGGAGCTTTTCCTCTGCAGCTGCACCTGGGCACAGTGCAGGAATCCTGCAGCCCATGGCCAGATGACCCCAGAAGCAAGAATTCCAGGATTCTGTGATTGCAGTGGTGCAGAGGCTGGTTCTGCCATTCCTGAACACACGGTGCAAGCATTGGCTGTTGTAGCTGTCAGATTGTTGTACAGACTTGTCCTGTCCATAGACTGTTGAAGGCATTTGCAGCTCAGGAAGGAAATTTTGTTGGGCAAATCACCTTCTCTGGTCACCACATGGTCTTGGAGAATCAGTTCAAATGGAGTTAATAGGGCTGGAATGTGGATTTTTGGCCTTTCTTCTAAAAAACAAAAACAAACAAACCCATATTTTATCTCAATTTCAGGATAGAATGGGAAAGACACAATTACTAGACATAATTATCAACGAGCATAAAATCTGTATATATTGAAACTTCACAGAATTATGTGGGTGGGGCGGGGGGAGGGTGGGATTGGGGGGGGTCCGACGCTGGTACGGAGAAGTCACTTTAACACGGAAACCTCTGCCTCATTGAATTCAGGGTTTAACGTACTTGAAGCTCTGCAGTTCCTTTTACAGCTTATTTTTCTTTTTATTTATACACGAATTTTTTTTTTTTTTTTTTGTATCCTGCATTGAAAATGTCCTTGACTTCCCCCCAAGTTTCCTTCCTGCTCCCGCTGTCCGGCAGATCCGTGGCACACGGGAGGGTTTGGGAGCTGCTGTCTGGAGCTGTGTGTGTGTTCAGCAGGTGGGAGACGGCGACCTTGGAGCAGTGCTGTGTCCCTCTGCCTCCCATCCCCATCAGCCTTCCCCGCCATTTCTCTTTGTGTAGCAAAAAAAACATTTGCACTTACGATACACTCCTACACGTTGGATGTGTTCCCAGTGTTGTTCCGAGGGAAAAAGGAAGGGAAAGAAAAAAAAACAAAAGGTGAAATGAGAAGAAAAGTAAAGGTGTGTTCCCTTGTGATGCTGTATTTCTGAGTGAGCAGCTCAGGTCTGTGTTCCCCTGGGAGAGGGGTCTCGCTGCTCCCAGAGAAGGGAGATAGGGAGCTTGGAACTGTGCTTTGTGTAGGGGATTTCTGTCATTAATGTGAATAAAAAAAAAGGGAAAACATGTTATGAATTTGCCAAAGCCATTTACCACTCCCCGTGCCACCACCAGCTCCAGGGGCCCTCTGGAGGTCCCAGCTGTGTGGGGTCCCCACCCTGCAGTTCTCTCTCGCTTTTGGGTCATTGCCAGACTGGACGAACCCCTGCGCTCCCCGTTCCAGGTGGATCTGTATCTCATTCCTGGTGTCACTTTTCCAGCAAGCCCCCCGGGGCCATCCTGTCCCGTGTGATGAGGGGGTTTGGGGTCTGCATTGGGGTGTGCCAGGCCCCCGACCCGTCTGTCTCCACGCCAGTGACGTTGCACAAACACAGATCCCGCGGATCCGTCTCCTCCATCCCTCCATCCATCCCTCCATCCATCCCTCCATCCATCCCTCCATCCATCCCTCCATCCATCCCTCCATCCATCCCTCCCTCCATCCCTCCATCCATCCCTCCATCCCTCCATCCCTCCCCACGCGCTCTGTAAGACGGACCTTCGTAGAGTCGTTATTTCCGTAGACTTTGTTTATCTGTAACGAACTTTGTAGATCCTGTGAAATGTTATTTTAAACCGAAAAATCACTCGAGTCTTTAATAGCAAAGCATCGATGATAATAATTTCACCGGAGTCGGTGTTGAAGAGTTCCTGGAGGCAGCCCTGGCACTGCCGAGGAGGAGTGTCTGATCCCACGGGACATTCCTGCACCGCGACTTGATGTTGCCGCATAGACTTTGAGATATTCCGATATTTTGGGGGGTTTGTGTTGGCCTCTGTCCTCTTGCATAGTGTGAAGCCTGTAAAGCTGGTTCCCTGTACATAGATAGCTCCTGTCCTCTAGGTAGAGCGTATCGAGACTTGCCTGTAATATTTTAGCTTCTTACTGACTGTGTGTGATGGTAGAACATATAATTTTTGTACATTCTATCTACTGAGATGTTGCCTTTTTTTTAATTTTATTTTACAAATACTCTGGAATTCAGATGTGGTTTTTTTTTTTTTTCTGGGTTTTGGTTTGGGATAATTTTTTTGTTTGTTCGTTTTCCTTTATTTTTATTTTTATTTTTCGCTTTTCCGCGAGGATTCCTTTGGAAAGGTTTTTAAATGACATTCCACTGATCTGAAAAAAATTTTTTTTTTTTTTTTTTTTTTTTTTTTTTGCTTGAGGTTGACTTCAATAAATCGTTCTGAATGTTCCAAATGGTGAGATGAGTCAGTTCGTTGGTGGGGCGGGGCTGGGAAGGATAACGGGACACGATGGGTCCCTCCCTCCTCCGGCCAGGGCTGGGCTGGGCTGGGCTGTGCAGAGCCGTACCGTGCCGTGCCGTGCCGTGCCGTGCCCGCCCCTCCCGGCCCCCGGCACTGGCCATGCGGCGAGCAGAGCTGGCAGCTGAGGTCGCCCTCCGGGCTCTGCTCCTCGCCACCTTCGGGTGGGTGCGGGACCCCCGCCCGCCCCGGGGCTCATTTGTGTGTCTCATTCCAGCATCTCATTTTGTGTGTCTCCTTCCAGGATCATGGAGTTCCTGCCGCCCTTCCAGCGCCTGGTGCAGCCCGAGGAGATGTGGCTCTACAAACACCCCTACCTGGAAGCGGATTATGTCCCCACCATCCTCATGTTTGTGAGTTCCTGCTTTGGCTCGGGAGGGACCTTAAAGGATCGTCTCGCCCCTCCCACCCCGGGGGATGCCCCCCTCCAGCAAAGCGAGCCCTGCACAATGTCTGCCTGTGAGCAGCGCCGGGGATGGGGCACCCGCAGCTCCTCCGGGCAGCCCTGCCTGTGTTTGCTGCCTTTGTTTTGGTTTATTTTTAAATTACGAGCTCTCCTTTTTAAAGCAAAGCTGCTTGGCTAAAGGCTCGTGCTGCAATACCTGCAGCTCCTGGTGCACGCTGCAGAAAGTGCAGGGTTTGTATTATCCCTGGGGATAAAGAGCTGAAGGAGGGACTGTGAGGATGGAGCCGGGCTCTGCTCACGGGGGATAAAGGCACAGGCTGGAACTTGGGCATTTCCACCTGAACACGAGAAAACTTTCCTGTGTGGGTGCCCAGACAGAGGGAATCTCCTTACCTGGAGATACTCCTAATCCACCTGGACACAATCCTGGGTGATGTGCTCTGAGGACCCTGAGCACATCCTGGGTTGGACTTGATGGTCCCCAGTGTTCCCTTCCTACCCATCCTCTGAGATTAGTACCAGCCAGGCCAAACATAACAGTGATTTTTGTCATATTTTGAGGCTTTTCCATCCCGGGTTGCCTTTGGGAATTGGAGTTCACAGAGTGATGAGGACTTTGCACTGTTGTCCGTAATCTGCTCCACGTCTGAATTACGGGGCGCGTGGAAATTAGCACAGCTCTCGCTATCAGGAATGTTTTCCTCGTAAGCAGCTATTTTTAGCAGAGATTTATTATCATCTTATTGTAAAATGTTTTTTTCCAAGTGCTCCAGGCTCGGTTAGAAGAGTTCAACTAATTTTGTGTTGGATTTCCAGGAGAGAGAAGTGTGTCAGAGGGATTGGTGCCCTCTGTCACAGGTGGGAGCTGAGGGGCTGTGGCTCTTGAGTTGCCAAAAGCAGGTGGGATTTTCTGCAAGAAAAGTGGCCTCTTAACCTTAAGGGCAAAACCTTGGGGTAGCATTTGGAGCAGGCAGTGTAAAGCAGTGTAAAGCTCTGGCAGAGTTCAGGTGGGAGCAGAGCCCGTGGGAGCCCGGCAGGCCGGTGAGGATGTCCTGGGGTGAAATCCCCCAGGGCCGAGATGGGGATGGTGATAACTGGTCGCTCTGAATCAGCAGCTCCTGTGGTTTTGCTGACAGAGCACTGGTGCTGCTGACAGAGGGCTAATGCTGGGGCTGGCAGGGAGGGAGAGAGGTGCTGTGCCTGGGGACACCCCCAGGAACCAGCCAGGGCAGCACTCTGCCACAAGAGCTCTCTGGGAACCAAAGGATGTGCTGGGCTCATCAGGGCCCGCTGCAAATCCAGCTTGGTGGGGAGCTGTGCCCTGCTGGAGCTGCAGTGATTGCTGCCTGGCTTTGGGGAGCTGTGCTCTGCTGGACCTGCAGTGATTGCTGCCTGCCTTTGGGGAGCTGTGCTCTGCTGGAGCTGCAGTGATTGCTGCCTGGCTTTGGGGAGCTGTGCCCTGCTGGAGCTGCAGTGATTGCTGCCTGGCTTTGGGGAGCTGTGCTCTGCTGGAGCTGCAGTGATTGCTGCCTGGCTTTGGGGAGCTGTGCTCTGCTGGAGCTGCAGTGGTTGCTGCCTGCCTTTGGGGAGCTGTGCTCAGAGCCTTCCTGAGTAACTGTTTTGTGTTCTGGCGAGAACTCAAACCTGCACCACTGACACCTGAAATTCTCCCTGTTTTGTGCAGTTCATCACCCTCCTGTCCCCGTTGCTGCTCATCATCCTGGCGAGGCTGTTCATGGGCGCTGACCAGGAGGACACGAGGGAGGCCTGCCTTGGTGAGCCCCTCCTTGTCCCAGGGAGAGGCAGTTTGAGCCCTGCCCTGCCTGGGTGTGCTGCGTTTTCAGATGGGGACGGTGCTGATGTGACCCTTTTGCTCTCTCCCAGCTGCCAGCCTTGCCCTTGCCCTGAACGGGGTTTTCACAAACGCCCTGAAGCTCGTTGTGGGGAGGTGAGGAGGGGCTGGTTCCCAGCTGTGCTGCCTGGGGAGGGCGGGGGAGGCAGCTCTGAGTAGCCACATCAGGGCCAGGAGCTCAGCCTGGAAGGAATGTGTTTTTTTCTAGCTGTAAAGATAATTTAGAAATAGAAAAATACCTCCGGGGAGCTGCTGTCTCAGGCCATCGCTCAGATGGGCTCATTTAGGGCAGCTCCCTGCTGCTCTGTGGGCGCTGGGAATGCCCATTCCTGATGTCCCTGAGCTTCTCTTCCCTGCCCCAGGCCCCGACCTGACTTTTTCTACCGCTGTTTCCCCGACGGGCGGGCCAACGCCGAGCTGGTGTGCACGGGGGATGCCCGCAGGGTCAGCGAGGGCCGCAAGAGCTTCCCCAGCGGACACGCCTCCTGTGAGTCCCCCAGTCCTCCTTCCTGCCCAGCCCTGGGGCCCCGGGGAGGTGTTGTGATTCTCCAGGGGAATGGTTTCTCCCTTCTGACCCCCTGGAGTCCCTGACCACACAGAGTGACCCTTCCTTCCTTCCCTGACCCCCCTGGTTGTGGTCCAGCCATCTCTTCCCTGACTGGGGGGCTGTAAATTGTCTCCCCTTTCTTTGTTCTACCTCTTTCCCCCCTGGAATTTCGAAGAATAAACACCTGGGACAAAGGTCCTGGGGAAAGGGCCTCTTCTGAGATCTCACCTCATCCTTGGTATAATTCTCTCCAAATCCTCCTAATAACTGAGCTAAAGCCCCCAGAGGAGGGCAGGAGAGTGAATTTATACAGGGAGGGCAGCCTGGATTTCCTTTCCTGCACCCCCCAGCTTTGGCTGCATTTGTTGATGTGGTCAGGGGACTCAGGTTTCCCTCTGCAGAGAAATGGGGTGAGAAATGTGGTCCAGAGCAGTCTGTAAGCCCAGAAAGAGGGATGTGTGCCAGGTACCAGCTTTTGGGATCCATCAGGCCCAGCTGGCACTTCCCTCAGCTCACAGGGACAGACAGACACCTCTCACTGCAGCAGCAGAGGGGGAAAGTCCAGCAGCAAAGCCTGGAGCTGTTCTGAACCAACACTGCTCTGTTCTCTTCCAGTTGGCTTCGCTGGCCTTGCCTTCTCCGCCTTCTACCTGGCAGGGAAGCTGCACACCTTCACCCCGGGCCGGGGGGGCCGTGCCCTGCGCTTCTGTGCCTTCCTGCTGCCCCTGTTCCTGGCCACCCTCATCGGCGTGTCCCGCACCTGCGACTACAAGCACCACTGGGAAGGTGGGTGAGGGTCTGTGCTGCCCCTGGTGGGGCTCAGCAGGTGCCCTGGGCAGGGCACTGCAGGCATGGGGCCACAGAAATGTTCAGAGCCCCCAGCAGCAGCTCGGGGTTGGGTTTTTTACTCTTCCAGCAGCAATTTTGGTGCCACCTGCAGGGAACTGATGCCTTTTTCTCTGTGGTTCTGAAATCCACACCAAGCTTGGGTTTACAGCCAAGTCGAGTTATGGATCAAGCAGAAAAGCTGCTGCTGAGGAATCGATCACGAGGCTTGGGCGGGTGAAATGACCATTAACTTTGCTCTGTTCTCACCCACAGACGTGTTGGTCGGCTCAGCCATGGGCCTGGTGCTGGCCTACCTGTGCTACAGGCAGTACTACCCTCCCCTGACAGACCCCACCTGCCACAAACCATCCCTGGCCAAGCCCAAACCGCTGCCAGCACACGAGGAGAAACCTCCAAGTCCCAGTTTCCACATGAACATCTAGTGATGGGCCGTGTCCTGCTGGTCCCAGGCAAGGCTTGGGGGAGGCTGCTCCCGTGAGGATGAACCCCTGGGCAGGTGTTCCCTGGTGAGTTTTCCTGTCCTGGCCCTTGTGTTGCTTCATTTAATTGGATTTTGTAGGCCAGCCCCTCTTCGTGCTCACTGTGAAGCCAGAGAGGCACTCGGGGTGCCAACCTGTGGAAAGACAGTTGGGGTATGAAGATTCTGACCAAGAACTGGGGAAATGTGACAACCCAGTCTGGTGGGAGTTCTTGTGTCCAGTCCAGGAAGCACCAGTGGTCACCTCCCAGCACTCCAAGCTGAACTGTCCCAGCTCTTCTCCTGGGAAATCAAGTACAAGTCATACAAGTCATGCAAACACTGAACTTTTCTAATGCCTCAAATAAAGGAGTTTAATTTTTGTAATGAGCTGTGGTACTAAAACTTTATTTCAAGGCTTGGGTGGTTGCTTTATAAGCCATTTCCTCTGGTGTCTGCAGGGGTTCCTGGTGGGTGCTTTTTCCTTGCAGTTTTAGTATAATTTTAAGATGTCAACAGAAAATGAAATGGTGTTTGAGAGCATCCCTGCACCTGTGAGAGTGTCCTGCAGACCTCAGAAATGAGTCCTGAGGTGCTCATTTCTCTGCCCATGGTCTGTCTCAGACAAGGAAGGGCAGAGAGAGATCCAGGGCAGGAGCTCAGGGAGCAGTTTTGGTCCCTTCAAGGACAGGTGTAGTCTGAAGCATGTGTACATGCAAACAGCACAGGTGAGGCTGCAGCAGGTGAGTCAGTAATGAAACACCACCCCAGGGGCTGCAGTTCAGACCCTCTGTAACTCTGCAGCTTCAGCAGAAATTACAGAAATAGCTTCACTTTCCCCTAAAACTGCACAAGTGAATTTTCCAGCCCTTCCCTCTCCCCCCAGACATGCACACACCACAGTCATCTACTTAATTTATTTTGGCTTTTACTGGAAAAGACATTAAATAACATTTCAAATGTATTTAACTTCTTTTTTTTTGTTTTTTAAACAAAGTGCATAACTTAAAAAGCTGATCATTAGTGTCCCATGTTAAGACTCTCTTTTCCTGCTCTCATGAGACCTTTAGCCAGCAGTGGTTCAGGTGCTGACTGAGCAGCTTGGCTGTTCCTGCAGTCAGGTCAGGAACAGCTTCTGTTCCTGGGGAGGGGAGGAGGGATGGAGGCTGCAAACAAAACCCTTCCAATAGTGCAAATAACAGACAATGGAGGAAAAACAAACCAACAGGCTCTGAGGGGGGAAAAAAGGCTCCTTACCCCATGCAGGGCAAAAGTCAGCAGGAGGGAAAAGTGGTTTGGCTCTTCCAAAGGCTGCACAGCAACACCTCCAACAGCACTGGAGCCCCAGCCCAGGCACTGAGGCAGCCCAGGGGCAGATCTCAGCAGCTCTCCAGCCCAGGGGCAGAGCACAGCAGCTCTCCAGCCCAGGGGCAGAGCACTGCAGCTCTCCAGCCCAGGGGCAGAGCACTGCAGCTCTCCAGCCCAGGGGCAGAGCACTGCAGCTCTCCAGCCCAGGGGCAGAGCACTGCAGCTCTCCAGCCCAGGGGCAGAGCACTGCAGCTCTCCAGCCCAGGGGCAGAGCACAGCAGCTCTCCAGCCCTGTCCCCCTCAGAAAAGAGCTTCAAGGCAGGTGCAGACTGAGCTGCCTGCAGAGCTGGCATCATTCTTGCAGTGTCCAGACCCTGCTGTCTCTGGGCTCCACCTTTGCTGGCTGCATTTTGTACATTTAAAGCTAAAAACAAGGAATCGGGGTGTGGTGGGTGCAAGACCTCAGTCCCCACCTGCCAGTCCCGTGGGGTGGCAGCTCTGCTGAGTGTCCCTGCAGGGCACAGAGGGCTGGCACTGCCCTGACACTGCCATCAGCTCTTCCCCAGGCTGGCTGGAGGTGAAGGTTTCCTTGGAGCAGGTACAGCTGGGCACGGGCTTGGGCTGGGTGAGGCTGCTGAGCTGTCACTGCCAACACCCCACAGCAGGAAGGGGGATGAACATGCTGCTCTCACGAGGTGCTTTACAGGGCAGCCCTGCCCAGGGGTGCACAAACATGCAGCAGCAGTGCAGGGATGTGAAGGGGGCTGCTGGACAGGCCCTGCTGGCGCAGCAGCAGCAGCAGCAGCAGCCTGTGCCCCGGGCTTTGCCTCCTGGGCCCGCAGTGCTGGTGTGCAATCAGTCAGCAATCTCCCTTGCTCCAGGGCTGCTGGAGCTCTTTCCACACCGTGTGTTTTAAGGCTTTTTCTCCTCGAGGTCCTGGGCTGTGAGTGTCCTCCCCGAGCCAGGTGCAGGGTCAGGAGCTCAGTGGGCTCTGAGCCCAGACAGCTCGTCTGCTGCAGTGCTGGAGGAGCTGCTGTGGGCACTCACAGGGTGGAGGTTAAAAGTACACGTTGCCACAGGGAGTCACTGTACAGGTGTTGAGTGTGGTTGAGCAGACGTGTTTTCCCTTGACAGTTTTTCCCCCTATCCCTACCCAAAATGGAGGAAAATCCATGCTCATCTCCAGGCAGCAGCACGAACTGGGGAAGCAGCAGCATGCAGGACACAGCAGCAGAGGAGAGAGGAAGGCAGAGAAGAGATCTGGACTTTCCTGGTGAGAACTCAGTGGGGTTGGACCTAAGAAAGCAAAAGGAGAAGGCAGGAATAGCTGCAGTGAGGCAGCCACAATTCAGCCTCCTGGACCCTCCTCGGTTCCCTCCTCGTGCAGGGAAGAGGAAAAAGCCAAAGGTCTGACAGGCCAAAGCAGAAAGCTGACACAAGTTCCCTGCCTTAGATAATGGATATCACTCCCTCAAACAAACCAGATCTCCTCTGAGGTAATCAGGAAAGGGAAATCCAGAAGGGGTTAAGGCAAAGGGGACTTACAGCCAGAGCAGCACATGTTGGTCACTGGCTCCCTGGTAAAGGCTGATCCAGTGTGATGCCTTGAGTCTGGTAGATCTCCTTCAGAACCAGCAGAACAGTGTCCTCTGACTCCCTGCAGGAGGAGGACGTGGGGATTAGAAGGAAAGGCTTCCCTCCACTCTGTCAGGACATCTGTGACAGCTGGGGGCTGCAGTGCTCTGCAGATACAGGCAGCACAAGGCAAGGAGAACCACAAGTCTCCTTCTGTCTGTGACACACAGAGGGTGGGCACCGACAGAGGAAGATCTTGTTCCCTTGATCAATCGAGGCTTTTCTCACTACCCTGACTTTGAAACTGATGCCCCTGAGCATGACACAGACACTTACCAATAGCAGAGATGCCCCTGGAGGGCAAACAGATACTCGTTGAAGCTCTCTATTGGCTTCTCCTGCAGCACGTAGTCGATGCGGTTCCCTCCATTCAGCCTCCCCACGTTGATCAGGGGACTCTCTTCCTTCACTGCTGCTGGGGGCTCCTCTGCCTTTGTGTCTGCAGGAGGGAAGAGCAGCCTGGTTCAGCCACAGGGCACCAGCAGCCACGGCAATACAACAGCAGGGCCCTCCCTTTACCCCTCTGCAGCTCACACAGGGGAGAGGCAGCTGAATAGGAACAGCAGTGCAGGGGACAGCTAGAGGAGGGGGACAGGCTTAATACATGGTGTGGTGTGCTGAAAACAGAAAATCCTTTTTCCCCCCAGAAAACCCTTTCATCAGGTACTAACAGGGGAAAGCCACAGTATTTGGGGAGACCCAAGTGCCTCCCCAGCCCAAAGCTTTGCTGGCAGGGATGGTGGGCACTGTGGCTGTGGGACTCCAGGCACGCTGCAGCTCCCCAGGCTGCATCCCTGGCTCCCCCCTGCCCCATGCACCCCAACACTGACCTGGCTGCTTCTCAGGGCCAGCCTCTGCCTCTCCCTCAGTCTCGGTGCTCGCTGCCTCCAGGGCTGGCACGGGGGAGCGTGTGAAGGACTGCCAGGCCACCCGCAGGGACCCCAGCAGGTTGTTCTTCAGGTCCACGCTCATGCGAGTCAGCCCCTCCTTCAGCTCTGCAAGGCAGGAGGGGGCTGAGTGTGGGGCTGGGGGCTGCAGGAGCAGCCCTGGGCTGGGGGACAGGGGCTGCCTGTGCCATACCCAGGTGCATCCTCTTCCTGCCCTTGTGGTGGGGCAGCAGCATCGGCTCGAACTCCAGGTCTGGGACGATCATGGGCTCGATGCGATAGGCCACGGGGTCAAACTGCACACAAGAGGGGGACAGTGGCCAGGGCTTGTTCTCCACACGCAGGACCAGCTCTGGCTCTTATACCTACAGGGTGGTAGATGTTGAAGAAGCCTTTGCAGGTGGGCAGGCTGTAGTTGGGGTCGATGCGCTTCACCCCTCGCACCGTGAGGAACATCCCAATGGGAGAGCCAAAGGCAAAGAAGATGGTGGGCTTGTAGTTCAGCTGGGGGTAGTTTGCTGACACCTGGGAGAGGGGGATGGCCAGATTTGCTCATGAGACAATCCCTGTGCTGGTGTTACCAGGTCTGTGGGTGCAGCCAGAGCTCAGCTGTTACCTGTCCCAAGGCCACGTCCCGGTACTGGCAGTTCCTGACATCCTCTGAGCTGTCCCGGGGCTGGGATGGGGACTCTGGCTCAGCTCCACGTTCTCTGTGCCCAGGAGCTGCTGAGCTCTGATCCTGCAGCAGCACAAAGGGGTCCTTGTGTCAGAGGGACGGGATGGGATGGGATGGGATGTGACGGCATGAGCACAAGCCATGCAGAAAACAAACCTTCGTCTCTGTCTCGGAGCTGATGTAATGGAGGATTTTCATTCTCGGCCCTAAGGGAATTCCCATTTCTTTGAGGTTTTTCTCTGTGCACAAGAACTGGAAAAGAAGCAAGGCTGGTGTTAGCCCAGGAGCAGGGGTGTGGGGAGGTGTCTGTTCTGTGGGACTGTGCTCCTCCTCAGAGATGTTTCATGTGTGGCTCAGGACCAGAAGATGTGCAGTGGTGGATGAAGGGGAGGAAAAGCAAAGAACAGGAGCTTCTCACCAGAGCTTGCCTGTCCATTTTCTCCTTCTCAAAAAGATCACAATACTCTGACAGCTCCAGTTTCTTCAGGATTTCTTTTACTCCCTCAGTACCCCCTGTGCTTGAGGCTGTCCTGGACCCCTGTGAACAGATCCAGAGGGGATCAAGCTTTCTGCTCTCCACTTTTCTCCTGTGCACGTTGTGTTCTCTCCCCCATCCCCACAGCCCCCATACCTGTGCACAGTGCTCCTCCTCCTCGGGATCAGCCTTCTGGTTCGTCAGGAGATCAAACAAAATGAGTGACCCTGGAAACCAGGCAGAGCATCAAACAAAATGAGTGACCCTGGAAACCAGGCAGAGCATCAAACAAAATGAGTGACCCTGGAAACCAGGCAGAGCATCAGCACCTGGAGGGGCAGAGCCCGAGCCACCTCCCTTTTTGGGACGGAAGAGCTGCACCTGGACTTTTTTACAGGCAGATAGTGACAGGACAAGGGACAACGGCTTTAAACTGACAGAGAATGGGGTAGATTAAACATCAGGAAAAATTATTTGCTCAGGGGTGAAACACTGGCACAGGCTGCCCAGAGAAGCTGTGGCTGCCCTATCCCAGGAAACTGAGACAGGGTTTGGAGCAACCTGGTCTAGTGGAAGGTGTCCCCTGTGCCCCCAAGCACCCTGTGCCTGCCTCTCCCTGCTGCCCTGGCACAGTGATGCTCACAGGGAGGATGAGCCCTCACCCAGGCTGTGCCCCGCGATGGACACCCCGCCCTTGAAGTGCGGGTTCCTCTGCAGGAAGAGCCGGTGCAGGCGGTTCATCTCCGAGGCCACCGTGTCCACGATGGTCTGGCAGTAGGTGGAGCTGTTGTAGAAGAACACGTCCAGGATGGTGTCGTTGATGAAGTGACGCAGGCGGTTGATGCTGGGCAGCGTGATCCGCTCCAGGTCACTGCGGGGCAAAGGGCAGGGGGGGCTGCAGCTGGGGCAGACGCGGACCCCACCACGGTTCCACAGCAAATTATCACTTCAGAGAGGACTGACACAGTCCCCAAGGGTGTATACTGTAATCCTGCCCTCCCCAGACTGAAGGCACAGCACGGCCTGTGCTCTCACATTCCAAGAATAAAGAGCCTGTCCTCCCTTCCCCAGGAGCCTGGCCTGCTTTCTGCCCTTGCTGGGGCACTGCAGAGCAGGGCTGCACTGCAGGAACTGGTAAATCAGTTCTCAGGGGCCTTTAGCAAGGTGGGGATGTCCACATCACTCCCAAGATCAGCCAGGGAAAGGCAGAAGCCTCTGTTCTCAGGATGCTGATAAGGGCAGGCACCTGCTGTGAGCTGCACAATGGCACTGGGGAGGAGCTCTGGGGATCCCTGTCTGTCCTGCTCACCCCTGCCATAAAATCTCACATCTTTCCCAAGAGAAGAAGTGGAGTTTCCAGGGCAGGAGGCCCCTGTGCACCCTGCCAGCCCTGGGGACAGGGGGACACTTACACGTCCACCCCAGTGGAGTGCAGGGAGCTGTGCCAGTTCACAGGCAGGAACTCCACCCGGCCAACCTGCTGCTGCTCCTGGGCCTTCTTGAAGTGTGCCTGCAGCATGCTGAGGGACACGTTCCTGAAATCGTTCACTGCAAAACAGGAGAACTGCCATGGAGATCCACCGGGCTCCGGGGCCAGCCCAACAACACTTAATACCATGAAAGATCATTATGGGGAAATCCCACCAGGGTCTTTAACCTGCTGCTGCTCCCCTAAGTCCCTGAATCTTTAACTACAGATCAGGAGAGGCTCCATGTCCTGCCACGTGTGTTCACTGGATTTCCCTGCCCCATCTGTACCTCCTTCACTGGCTTTAGTCTGGCAGTCGGGATGAGGCACTTGTAGAAATTTATAAAAAATAACTCTGTATGTTGTGAAGCAGAACTGATGAACAGCAGCTGCCTGAGCCCTTTCAGAAGGTGGGATTTGATGTGGTGGGTCAGTGAGCACTGTGCCCACAGTCAGCAGGTCTGGCTGTGCAGGCTGCAGTGACTCAGGGGGGTCTGGGGCACTGTGACAGTGTTTCCTATTCTGGATCCAGTGCAGCTTTACCAGTGCCTCTCACTGGTCAGAATATGGAGGTCCAGCCCTGTACCTTTGATGTTTGGTGGGTCTGAACCCCAGACACAAACGTGGTTATGGTGTGGAAGGAGGAGGACTCTCAATGGGGAGCAGAGAGGTTTATCCAACCCCAAAGCCCACGAGCAGAGTGAGGCTCAGGGGCTCAGGGGGCCCAGTAAGGACCAGGGGTGTCTCCTGGGCAAGGGGATACCCAGAACCAACCCTGGGGATGGGGCAGTGGGCAAGAACAGGGGACAAGTGGCAGGGCCATCCATGGACAGAAAGGGGAGTGGGGAACCTGCCTGAGTCACCCACCAGAACTCTCAGGCTTTAGGGGGTGGTGGCAGTGACTGACAAGATCCATCACACAGGGAATTGGGGATGGGGCAGGTGGGGGATAAACCATTACAAAACTAATGACAAAACATACAGAACTTTAGAAAACCCCCAAAATGTACACCTCAACAGTTTCCCATCCCCAGGACCTTTCCCCTGGCCCCCCAACCCTGCACAGGAGCCCCCCTGGCCCCCAGCCCTGCCCCTACCACACTGCACAAGGAACCCCCCGGCCCCCAGCCCTGCACAGGAGCCCCCAGACCCCCAGCCCTGCACAGGAGCCCCCAGACCCCCAGTCCTGCCCCTACCACACTGCACAAGGAACCCCCAGACCTCCAGCCCTGCCCCTACCACACTGCACGATGCTCCTGAAGCGGATGTCGCAGGCGGGGCCGATCCCGTGCACCACAAACACCAGGTGGTCGATCTGCAGCGGCTCTCCTGGGGAGGGGAGGGCAGATCAGGGCACTGGTGCTGAGGAGACAGGGCCCAGCAGGGGACAGACCTGCTGCAGGCACTCCAGGAGGACTGGAGCCTCCCACGCTCACCTCAGCCCATGGAAACCCTTGTTAGTGCCTGGATTTACCTCCAGGGGGCTGGGGTTTCTCACATTTCTCTTAGTCCTGCTAAATTCAGCCCTGGGATGGATCTGGACCCACAGGGCAGTAAGGAAGGGGTGATGGCTCACCCCTGCCCAGCTGTGGGGACTGCTCAGCACCGGGAATTGCAGCATCAGGAGGTCTCAGTGCAGCTGCCCCGTGCCCAGCCCACTCTGCTGAATCCCGGGGAGCTGCATCTCCCAGGCAGGGCCCAGGTGGAGTCAGGGCCTGTTATTGACTTCCCACACACACCTTAGTTTGCATACATGATAGGCACCCATGGGAAATGGGGTAACTGCCTGATGTCCTCATGGGGACAAGTCCTGAGGCCTGACTGGAGCTCAGGGCTCTGGGAGGGACAGAGCTGACCCTTGGCTGCAGAGATGGGGACAGCGTGTGCCCCAGAGAGTCACCAGCACACAGGTAAGGGATAAACCATCGTGTCCCTGGCAGGGAAAGAAACTCTCCTCCTGTACAAACACAGTCACTGAGCCCTCAGGGGCAATCCCAGGCACCGCAGAGCTCCCAGCAGCAGCTCAGTCTCTGTACAGGAGCTGGGAACTCACCCCCCTCCCCCTGGATCTGCAGCTCTGCATTCACTGACACTGCAGCTCGCTGGGCTGGGGACGTTTCTAAAACCATTTGGATCCTTTTGGCACAAAACATTTTGACGTGCACTTCACTTAAAGGCTCATGGGACCTTCTAGCAGCCTTTTTTGAGTGACCAGGCTGGAAAAGACAGGATTTGGGGCGGGTGGATGGAGGGGAGGAGGCAGCTCACCGCTGGGGATCTCCACAGCAATGTTCTCCACTCCTCTTTTCACAGTCCTGGGCCGGCCCTGCTCCGTGGGGGTGGAGACCCAGTCGTCGGAGCTGGCGACGGGGTGGTAGTGAACCATCAGCTGGGGAACAAGGAGAGCCTGTCAGTGACCCCAGAGCAGCCACAGCAGCTGGTGGGGTACACGGGGTGGCACCACACACCACACTCTGCTGGCCTTTGCTCGAGGTGTCAAAAAGAAATGTGAAGCTGTTGGGAGACTCAGCTGTCACTGCCCTCCCCTCTGGAGTACAGGCAGGTGAGTGGGATGTCACTGGGACAAACCCATTGGAAGGGAAGAGCACAAAGAGAGCCAAGGGGACTCCTCAGTGGCCACCACAGAGATCACCAGGCCCTGCTCACCTTTGGGTTGTGCAGGATAATGACTTCTCTGTTGGGAGACTCCAGCTTCTTCTTCCATTCACCCAGGGTCACAGCAATCATGTAAGCTTCCTACAGAACAAACACCCACTGTGAGTCAGCTGGAGGTTTGCCCATCACTGTTCAACCCCTGGGACGTTCCCCACCCAGAATCTCCTATCAACACTTTGCAAAAGAGGGAGAGAAATCAGCTGGAGGAGCAGCAGGGTCATCCCAGGATCTGCTGCTGAGAGTGTTGAAGAACTCCACGCTTTGACAGCAGCAGCATCAAACTTCCCCATCGACTTAGAGCTGGTTTTGGTACATCAGAATAGAGATTATTGCAAAGATGGGTATTTTTATACATCTGTCTGTATATCTCTACGTTCGCATCATCCCAAAGGAAAGGATGGCACTTTAGGGTGTTGTGGAAGGAGGCAGCGAGGCCAGAGGAGGGCAGGGGAAGGGGAGGCCACGGCAGTGCTCACAGTCACATCAATCAGCTGCACCAACACTGTGCCAAAGCCTCTTTGGAGTTCATGTCCTCAGGCCTGGCCGTGGCACCAGCGGCCTCTCATGGGGTTTGGGACAGCGTGTGACAGGGAGAAGCTGAACTAGAAACCAACAGGAAAGGTGAATTTACCTCCAGTTCCTCGCTGAAGGACTCGGAGTAGGGAATGAACTTGTTGTCCTTGTCCCCCTTGTAGAACCAGGTGCAGCGCCGCACCTCGGCCGCCTCCTCCTCCCAGTACACGGCCACGCGCCGCCGCCGCCGCAGCTGCACGTCGTACCTGCCCCCCGACGTGGGCACCACCACGTCCTCCTGCTCCTTCCCTGGGGAAAACAGGACTGGGGTTAATCCTCAGAGGCCTGGAATGGCAAATCCCCCCCAGGACTGAGGCTGGGGTGTCCCCCTGGGCAGCACAGCAGGTCAGAGCCATGGTAGGAGATGCCAACGTCCTCTGTCTGCACCTGAGTTCAGAGAGGGCTGCTGGGGCAGGATGCTCCAGGCCAGGCCTCCCCCAGAGGCAGAAGGTAAGAGGAAAATATCACACTGCTCTATCCTTCTCTGGCCTCTCCCTGCCTCACCTGGAGGGTAAAAGTGAAACTGTGGCCCTGGGAAGGGCATTGTGTAACCGTGGGGGTGCTCCAGGGGCTCCTGTCTCTCAGCCATTCCTCTCCAAACCAGAGAACTCTCTACAGACCCCAACACAGACCTCAAAACTCTGGATTTCACTGCCTTTTGGGTCTGCCTGAGGGCTGGGCTGGTGGCAGAGCATCTCATGCCAGGAAGCAGCACTGGGGATGGGCAGCAGAGCCTCTAATCCAAAACTTCCTGGGCGAGGGAGGACGAGGGAGGACAAGGGAGGACAGAAGCCAAGCCTTGGGCAATGGGAGCCCTGCCTGGGGCAGCAGCAGGTGGCACAGACAGTGACATCTGGCACAGAGGGGACTCAGAGCTTGGGGCTGACCCCAGCCCTGGCTCCCACAGCAGGCACAGCCCCACGCCGTGCATGGAGGGCTCTGCCAGCAGAATTCCTGCCCATCCTGCTCGTGCTCTGCCATCCTCACCAGAAGATGCCTGGCAGTATAATTATATATAATTTAGAGCACTATCAGCTGAATGGGGTCAGACTGTTCGATGCATCCAAACAGCTCAGTTACTGGGAGCAGGCCAAAAAAAACCCAAATTTAAAATTCCTCGAGGGAAAAAAAAAAAAAAATCCACCATCCCAGGGGGGAAATCATGGACACCTCCAGGGAATTTTTCCAAAAATCCACCATCCCAGGGGGGACCATGGACACCTCCAGGGAATTTTTCCAAAAATCCACCATCCCAGGGGGGAACCATGGACACCTCCAGGGAATTTCTCCCCGGTACCTGAGCACACACCTGAGGCTGCCCCATCAGCCTGGCCAGGCCCATCCCTTGGGGTGACGGAAGAGCGGGGGATGTGAAGCCAAAGGGCGGTGGGAGGTGGAGGGGATGTAAAGCCAAGGGAGGGAGGGATGTGGAGCCCGGTGGAGCCCGGTCCCCCCGGCGCATCACCCTTTACCCGTTCCCCCGGTCCCCCCGGCCCATCACCCTTTACTCGTTCCCCCGGTCCCCCGGTCCCCCCTGTCCCCCGGTTCCCCGGTCCCCCCCGTCCCCCCGGTCCCCCCGGCCCATCCTGCCCTTACCCGGTCCCCCTGTCCCCCCGGTCCCCCCGGCCCATCACCCTTTACCCGTTCCCCCGCTCCCCCGCTCCCCCGGTCCCCCCGGCCCATCACCCCTTACCCAGTACCCCCTGGTCCCCCCGGGCCCCCCGGTCCCCCTGTCCCCCGGTCCCCCCTGTCCCCCCGTCCCCCCGGTCCCCCCTGTCCCCCGGTCCCCCCTGTCCCCCCGGTCTCCCGGTCCCCCCGGTCCCCCCTGTCCCCCGGTCCCCCCTGTCCCCCCCGTCCCCCCTGTCCCCCGGTCCCCCCTGTCCCCCGGTCCCCCCCGTCCCCCCTGTCCCCCGGTCCCCCCTGTCCCCCGGTCCCCCCCGTCCCCCCTGTCCCCCGGTCCCCCCTGTCCCCCCGGTCCCCCCTGTCCCCCGGTCCCCCCGTCCCCCCGGTCTCCCGGTCTCCCGGTCCCCCCTGTCCCCCCGGTCCCCCCTGTCCCCCGGTCCCCCTGTCCCCCCGTCCCCCCGGTCCCCCCTGTCCCCCGGTCCCCCTGTCCCCCCGGTCCCCCCTGTCCCCCCGGTCCCCCCCGGTCCCCCCTGTCCCCCCGGTCCCCCCTGTCCCCCCGGTCCCCCTGTCCCCCGGTCCCCCTGTCCCCCGGCCCCCCGGTCCCCCCTGTCCCCCGGTCCCCCTGTCCCCCCGGTCCCCCCTGTCCCCCCGGTCCCCCCCGGTCCCCCCTGTCCCCCCGGTCCCCCGGTCCCCCCTGTCCCCCCGGCCCACCTGCCCCGTGCGCCTCCTCCAGGCGCTGCGAGTCCTGCGCGCTGAAGGGGACCCATCGCTCCCGCGAGTCCGTGACCTTGCACCAGAACCAGTGCGGCCCCACGGGCTCGTAGCGCCCGCCCGCCTCCGCCTCGGCCTCGGCCTCGGGGGGCTCGGCCCCGGCCGGGGGCGGCCCCTGCGCCGCCATGGGGGGGCTGGGGGGGCTGGGGGCGCCGGTTCTGTCGCCGCCACTACCGGGGGCTCCGCGGGTCGCGCCGTGCGCTGCCAGAACCCGAACCGGGGAATCGAAGCGGGACCCGAGCCCGGCCCCGCTGCCCCCGCGGCTCCTGCGGGCCCGGCCCGCCCCGGGCGGCAGCGCAGCCTCGGCCCGGCCCCCGAGCCCGCCCAGCCCGGGGCGGGGCTGCCCCGTCCGGCCCACGGCAGAGCGGGGGGAGCGGGGGAGACCGGGCCGGTGCCGGCAATCAGTGCCTGTAACCAGTGCCCGCAATCGGTGCCTGTAACCAGTGCCCGCAAATAGAGCCCGCAATCGGTGCCGGCAATCAGTGCCCGCAATCACCGCCCGCAAATAGAGCCCGCAATCGGTGCCTGTAACCGGTGCCCGCAATCGGTGCCCGCAAATAGAGCCCGCAATCGGTGCCTGTAACCGGTGCCCGCAATCGGTGCCCGCAATCGGTGCCCGCAGTCCCCGCCCGCAGCCTTTGCCCTCCGCCCCTCCCCGCAGCGCTGTCACTGCTGTCCCTGAATGCAGCTCCTGCCTCGATCCCTGCCCGAGACCTTTGCCTGTCACCCTGTTATTGTCACCCCTGTAACCCTTGTCACCTCTGTCATCCTGTCACCTCTGTCATCCCTGCCTGTGATCCCTGCCCCGATCCCTGCCCCGTTCCCTGCCCACTGTCCCCTCCCTGTGCCCCAATCTCTGCCCCGATCCCTCCCTGTGTCCCCTGTCCCATTCCCTGTCCCATTCCCTGCCCCATCCCTGCCCCGTCCCCTCCCTGTGTCCCTGCCCGGGCGCGGTCACTGCGGCCCCGGGCTGAGTTCAGGGCACCGGGCACAGGGAACCCCCACCCCCAGCCCCGTTCAGGGCATTGGGGGCACAGGGAACCCCCACCCCCAGCCCCGTTCAGGGCATTGGGGGCACAGGGAACCCCCACCCCGGGCTCCATTCGGGGCACCGGACACACCCCGAACCAGCTGCGGCACCAACAAAGGCCCCGGCGTGGGGCGGTTGCAGCAGGAGCCGCGCGGGGCTGATTTCAGGGTTGTTTTTCAGTCCCTCTCTGGCACTTTGGCCTCTGTGGTGATTGAGAAACCCTCTGCTGAGGGTGAGCACTGCTGGGGAAACAACGGGCAGCCCCAAAGTGAGAGTTTGGTTTCTGTAGAGACCAGCCCAGCGATAAACAGGGTTTGGATCTGGGGGTTGTGATGGCGGTGGATGCTGCGAGATAAACCAGATGTCAGAACTGTCATGCACTGTCCCAGTGCTCCCCAAACTGCTGTCCCAGTGCTCCCCAAACTGCTGTCCCAGTGCTCCCCAAACTGCTGTCCCAGAGCTCCCCAAACTGCTGTCCCAGTGCTCCCCGAACTGCTGTCCCAGTGCTCCCCGTGCTCTGCAGGGCCTGGGGAGGAGAACTGAAGGGTCAGCAGTGCTCAGTTCCCCATTTCTGCAGCTGGAGAGCTGCAAACCTTGGCCCTGCAGAGCCTGCAGTCGGTGCTGACACTCCTGCCTGTCCCAGACATCTCCACTCTGCTGGGCTGTGACATTTGGCCCTGTGTGCAGGAGACAGGGATGTGGTTACAGCAGATTTCCTGCAGGTTGAGGTGTGGGTTCTGTGCCTGATCCCAGCCCAGCTCAGCTTTGGGGGCAGCACAAACCCCACCCAGGGATGATGTTGGGATGTCAGACTCAGCCACGCCACCCCACAGAGCATTTGGGATCCCCAGGCCCTGCAATGACAACCTGCCACTCCAGCCCCACCTCTTCTTCTCCCTGGGCTTTCCTCCAGGGATTTACATCACCCTCTGCCGAGGAGGCCAGGACAAGAAATATCCTTCAGGAATGTGTCACCTGGATGGGTTCAGATCACTGGGGAAGGGGCTGGGCCCTGCTGCACCAGCACAGGGACAGGGCAGCACTCTGAGCATTATGAATTGTTTTATCTCCCATCCCAGTAGAGCCAGCAATCCCCAGGAGGCAGAAGCCAGGCTGGAAATACAGAACAGCTCAGCCTGGCTGCTCCCTGCCTGACACAAAAGGAAACAGCAGCTGAGCCTTTCCCTGTCCCAGGACACCCAGAGGAGGCTGGCAGTGCAGGCTGACCACGTGTGACCACGGACACATCCAACGAGCTCCAAAGGTCAGTCCTGAGCTCACAGCCCTGTCTGGGAATGTGGGATGTGCTGGCTGCCTCCAGGAGCCGGGCTGGCTGTCAGCACAGAGTGCATGGGCAGGGCACTGCCAGCCCCAGGCACCCTAAATCCCTCCCAGACCCTTCCACAACTCAGCACTGGCCCCACAGCCCCAGCTGGAGGCTCCTGGAGCATCTGCACTGCCTGAGGAGAGGAATGAGCCAGCCTGGCACCCCAAAACAGCCTTTGCAGATGTTCCATTCACCCCTGACCTCATCCAGAATTACAAAACCTTCCCCACCACTTCTCTTGAAAGAAAAAGAGACTTTGAGACATCTCAATTACAAAATAACATTTAAAACTCGTCGGGGTTTATTAAGTGTCACACAGAGCAGTGAGCTGCTGCCGTGCAGGTGGTGACCAGGAGGCTGGAACAGGCCGGGCTGTTCCCTCCCCTGGGGCTGCACAGTGGGACACAGAACTCGCAGGATGGAGAGGGAAATTAAACAGGGGGTTTTGACCCGAGTGACCTGGAAATCTCTTCCAAACATCCTGCATCTGTTCTTTCCTTGACTCGCACTTCTCCTTTCCAGTGGCAGGACTGGGATTTCCAGTCTGTCCCCATGCCCACGGGGACACCCCACGCTGGCTCTGCCCCACACAAGAGGAACAGCACGATGTGCCAGCACAGTCCCTCCCTCCCTCCAGCACTTCAGTGTTGCCCCTTGAGTGCACCAAACCCAAACAACCCCCTTGAGGACACACGGGGTTTGTGGCAAGGGAGCTGAAGCTGAAATTACAGGCAGTGAGGACAAGCCCAGAGTCTTGGTTGGTGGCTGCACAACTGCAGCACACCTGAGCAGTGTTTAAAGACTGGCTGTGGCTGTAGGAGGCACCCAGAGATTGAGGCTGCTCTGGGGAGCTCTGTGCACAACCCCACAGGGCTCCATCCTCGGCCCAGCTCTCTTCAGCATCTTCATTCGATACTTCTGCTGCTCCAAACCTCTCTCAGTTTGTCCTTTGCTGAGTTGTTTGTCAGGGCTGGGCTTCTGGGCTGGCTTTTTTGGTGGGTTTGATTTGATTTGTTTACTCAGGGCTTATTGCTATTCCATTGTCAATAGTGCGTAGCAGAAAGAGCTGAAATTTAAGAGAACTGAAACTCTTTGGAACCTCAACCACAAGGCTGTGTGTTGTGGCTCGTGTGCTTTCACAACCCCTTCCTTTCCAGTTTTTCCAGTATGGCCTGAATTCTGTGCACAGACTCTTTCCTGGCCTGCCGGACACTGTCCTGGCCCCCAGTCTCAATGGAATCCAGCTCCAGCAGCAGCTTGGTCAGCATCTCCTCCAGCAGCCTGTAGGATTTATCCGTCTTCTTCCCCACAAATTCATCCACCTCGTCCTCCAGCTGTTCAGCCTCCCCCATGACGTGCAGGATCCTCTGGATCTCTGGCTGCATGGCTGCAGGGTTGGTGGAAGGCTGCTCAGGGGGTTTAAAGCCCAGCTCCCGGGCCCCAGGCCTGCGTGGGGCAAGGTCATAGAGCTGGGGCTGGGCACTGTACTGCACCCGGGGCTGGGCCGGGGCAGCTTTGGTCATCCTGTGCTCATTCAGTGTCCCCGAGGGCCGGTGGTTGCCATCAGAGTAGTAACTGTGCTGGTTGGGGCTCTGCTCAGCTCTGTCGTACACAGAGTCCTGCAGTCAGAGGGAGAGAAACATCTCTAAGTGCATTTCCTTTACAGACAGAGGTTTCTGCTCTCATCCTGCACCAAATGATGGACAGGGCTGGGGATGTGCTCTGGTCCCCTTGTTAAAAAGCAACACCTCAGCAAGGGACACCTGTCCAGAGGAGGAATCTGAGCCCCTGAACCCCCCACCACCAGGGCTGCTACTGCCTGGGGACCAAAAATGTGGAGTCACTTAATTCCTGATCCAACCCAGACAAACCCAGTCAGAACCACCTCAAGACCCACCCCAGGACATCTTGTCCTTCCAGCACTTTATGGAATCCCAGCCATGGATTTCAGCCTTCTGCATGCAAAGAGCACCTCACCTGTCCCTGTGGCTCCCAGGTGGGAGGGTGGGAAGGAGCCCCAGTGCTGCTCCAGGCTGGGTGTGACTCGGGCACGTAGAGGTTGTTGTGCCCCGAGGCTCCGGGCCAGGGGTACCGTGGCTGCACCCCATAGACAGAGTGGGGGGCCCAGGAATCCTCCAGGGCTCTGGGCTGGGGCACTGGGCCCTGCCCTGTCACCCCTGCACTGCTGTCTCCATAGGGATACTGAGGCATTGGCATTCCGGGGGTCTGCAGGGACAGGGAACAGCATTAACAGGGATAAACAGGCATCACAACATCCCACACTGCACCCTGACACAGCCCTGGGGCAGCCAGGGGGCTCTGGGCTCTGCTCCCAGGGAATGGGCACTGGCATTTCTGGGGTCTGCAGGGACAGGGAACAGCATTAACAGGGATTTCAATGGGGTCACTCCCACACTGCACCCTGACACAGCCCTGGGGCAGCCCGGGGGGCTCTGGGCTCTGCCCCCAGGGAACAAGGGACAAGACAAGAGGAAATGGCCTCAAGCTGTGCCACGGGAGGTTCAGGTTGGATATCAGGAGGAATTTCTTCATGGAAAGGGTTGTAAAACATTGGAATGTAATGGCCAGGGAGGTGGTGATGTCCCCATTCCTGTCCAAGGAAGGACTGGACGTGGCACTCTGCTCTGCGCTGGGTGACAAGGTGGGGACTGGGCACAGGTTGGACTTGGTGATCTTGGAGGTCTTTTCCAACCTCAGCGATTCTGGGATTCTGTGAAGTGTCTGCATATATACATATATATATATACACACACACATATATATAACAAAAACACCCAGTGCAACATAACAAAACAAACTCCTCAGTGCAATACAACAGCTGCATCTCACATTAGCTGCCCAATCCCCTCTTTCCTCACCCAAAAAACTCAGGATCTCCAGAAAACAAGGTGACCACCAGCTCTTGTAAGAATAAAACCAGGCAGGACAAGATGCTCAAGAGCCAGGGAGACCCCCCAACTGTACCAGAACCTCTTTCCCCCCATCACAGGCCTGGACCCTCCCGGGACCACCCCGGTACCCACTGGGGACCACCCCGGTACCCACCCCGAGCCCCGTTACCTGCGGTGGGGAGTAGCCCGGGCCGTGCTGCCGGCGGAGCGCGGAGCCCTCGGGGGGACACTCGGGGGACACTCCGAGCCCTCCGTAGCTCCAGCCCGGGGTGGGCTCCAGGGGGCCCGAGCAGTAGAAGCCCCGGGGCTGCGGGAGGCTGGAGTAGGGCGGGTACGGGGGGCTGAAGGCGCCGTTGGCGTAGGGAGAATCCATGGCCTGGAGACAGGGAGAGAACACAGCAAGGTGATGGGACACGGGCACGGGACACGGGCACGGACACGGGCACGGACACAGATACAGACACAGGACACGGACACGGGACACAGACACGGCCTGAGGAGCTGCAGGAATGAGGACTGACCCTTCCTGCACCGTTTAACCAGCGGATTTCTTTGCCCCCAAGCTGATCTAACCCAATTTTAGCCTCTCCTGGTCTAACCTGGCTGTACCAGGTCTAACACTGAGTTTAACCAGGCCCTGCTCAGCCCAGCTGGGCTCAGGGGGGCTGTGCAGCCCCTCACAGTGAGCAGCTCCTGGGGGATTCACTGCCAGCACCACATCACTGACAGGGGACAGAAAACACCCCAGGAAAGCTCATTTCATTCTCACACAGACACGGTGCAAACACAAGCTCTGCCAGGCGGTGCTCAGTGGGTTGGAAGGTCTGTATGGAAGGTCTGCACATCGCAGGGTTTACCCGGATCCACCCCATAACTGTGTAGGGAACATGAGATTCCACCTGCCTGCAGAGGGGAAACTGAGGCACAGGAACTCAGGAGCTCAGGGAATAACTCTGTTCCCTCGGGCAGAGCAGTGTTTGCCCCGAGCTGCTCCAGGAGCGCAGCCGGTACATCCCTGTGCCGGGATTTATGGAACAGCCAGCCCTGACACCCCAGAGGATGAACCAAACCACAGCCCGGGGAGCAGAGTGTGCCCCGGGCAGGGCAGGGCCCGTCCCGTCACCCGGGCTGGGCACAGAGCCCCGAACCCGCCTGATAAACGGGCACGTAACGGGGCCGGGGATGGCCGGCCATGGGATGGGACCCGGGAATGTCCAGCCACAAATCGGACCTGGGAATACCCAGCCGTGGGATGGGATCAGGGAATGCCCGGCCACGGATCAGACCCGGGAATGCCCAGCCGGGCACCAGACCTGGCACTGGCCCCGGCCCCGGCCCCGCACACGGCCCGGGCCCCGCCGCGTTCCGGGATCTCCGCGCCGACACCACACGAGCCCCAGACACGTCCCCGCCGGCAGCCCCTCCCCGCTCCCCCCCGCCCCGTCCCGTTCCCGGAGCCCCGAGACACCGGCGGGCCGGGGGAGGCTCCGGCCCGGCCCGGGACCGCCCCGCGCGCCCGTTATCGGGGCAGGGCCGGGCCGAGCGCCGCCCGCCCGCCCCTCCGGGCCGTGCCCTCACCGGGGGCCGTGCCCCAGCCCCGGGGGCCGTGCCCCAGCCCCGGGCCGCCCCCGCCCCGCAGCCCCGGTACCTGCGCGGCCTCCGCGGGCGGGCGGGGGGACCCTGCGGGGCGCGGCGGGCCCGGCCCGGCCGCGCGGGGCTCCATGGCGGCCGCCGAGGCCCCGCCCCCGCGCGCCTCTCACCCAATCATCATCCTCCCCCCCTCCAGCGCCATCCAATCAGCGGCGGCCCCGCGCGCACGGCTTGGCGCGGCTTAAAAGGGCAGCGGCGGGTGGGGCCCGCCGGGCGCGGGCGGTTCCGGGGCAGCGGCCAGGGCGGCGCTTCCGCTGCGGGAGCGGCGGCACCACCATGAACTACATGCCCGGCACGGCCAGCCTCATCCAGGACATCGACAGTGAGTGTGCCCGGGCCTGCCCGTCCCCTCCGTGCCCCGCCGGGACCGCCCGGTACCGCCCCATCCCGGGCCCCCGGTGCTGCCCCCGGTGCTGCCCCGGGCGGGGGTCCCGGAGCCCCGGGGGTCGTGCCCCATGTCCCGCTCTCGTTTCCCCGCAGAGAAACACCTGGTGCTGCTGCGGGACGGCCGGACGCTCATCGGGTACCTGCGGAGCATCGACCAGTTCGGTACGGCCGGGGCGGGGGGCGGGCAGGAGGGGAGGAGGAGGAGGAGGATTTGGGAGCCGCGGTGCGGGTTTTGGGTGTGATTGTGCTGGGGTTAAATAAACATCCGCCTCTGTGTTGTGGCCCCCCGGGTTTTGGTGCTTCGCGGGGGTTTCTTTCTCTCCCCCTGGGGGTCTTTCTCTCCCACCTTTGGGGGGCTTCTTTCTCTCCCACTCCCGGGGGTTTCTCTCTCTCTCCCACCCCTGGGGGGTTTCCTTCTCCCACCCCTGGGGGTTTCTCCCCCGGTTGCTGCCTCGCTCTGGCATCTCTGTTGGGGCAGAAGCACCGGGTGATGATGTCCATCCTCTATCCCAGCGCTCAGTCCTTGCACCAGCATCTCCATCCTCCCCTGAGCTCCCCTGGGCACGGTGGGCTCAGGGCGGGGGTCTCAGCTCCCCCGGCCCAGTGTGAGGTGGGGACAGTGTCTGTGGCCCCGAGCAGCCCCCGGTGATGGGGCAGAGCCGGCCCTGCCCGGTGGCACCGGGGACGTTTCTGGGCCGGGATTCACGGTGTGACCTCGGTGCTTTTCTGTCTCTCTCCGGTCCCCGCAGCGAACTTGGTGTTGCACCAGACGGTGGAGAGAATCCACGTGGGCAAGAAATACGGGGACATCCCTCGGGGCATCTTCGTGGTGAGGGGAGAGAACGTGGTGCTGCTGGGGGAAATTGTGAGTGCACCCCTGGCTGGGTCCGTCCCTCTGTCTGTCCGTCTGTCTGTCCATCCCTCTGTCCATCTGTCTGCTGGGCAGTGTGGCCGCTGCTCTGTTGGGCTGGAATTGGAGCTGCCTCCTGAGCCATATCCCATAAAAACACACACCCTGCAGGGCCAGGGCTGCCTGGAGCTGCCACAGCCCCCCTGGGGGACACGGGGGATGGAGGGCAGTGCAGGGGGAGCTGTGGGGAAGCCCCAGCCCCTGTGGGGCTGTCATTGCTGGGGGCTGCCTGTCACCTCCCTGCTGGCTCTGCCCCAGGAGGAGCTGAGCCCTGTTTGCTTTGGGGTCATGGCCGTGTTCACCCCTTCCAGCCCCTCTGTGACCCCCAGCCTTCACTGGGACCCCTGTGGGGCACAGCCCAGGGACCCCCATGGGCACAGCCTGCAGCCCAGGGACCCCCGTGGGCACACCCTGGGACCCCTGTGGGCTCACCCCGCAGCCCAGGGACCCCTGTGGGCACACCCCGGGACCCCCTATGGGCACAGCCCAGGGACCCCTGTGGGGCACACCCCGGGACCCCTGTGGGCACACCCCGGGACCCCTGTGGGCACACCCCGGGACCCCCGTGGGCACCCCCTGCAGCCCAGGGACCCCTGTGGGCACAGCCCGGGACCCCCGTGGGCACCCCCTGCAGCCCTGGGACCCCCATGGGCACACCCTGCAGCCCAGGGACGCCGTGCAGAGCTGGGAGGGCTCGTTTCTCCTGCAGGACCTGGAGAAGGAGAGCGACACTCCTCTGCAGCAGGTGTCCATCGAGGAGATCCTGGAGGAGCAGCGGGTGGAGCAGCAGGCCAAGCAGGAGTCAGAGAAGCTGAAGGTGCAGGCGCTGAAGGAACGGGGGCTGTCGGTGCCCAGGGCAGACACTCTGGATGAATATTGAGGCTGCTCCTCCTGCAGGGAGCCAGGGCTGCTCCACGCCCCCTGGGCAGGGACAGACGCCCCTGGGCAGGCGGGTTGTGCTTTCAGAGGGTGTTTTTTTCAGATGTGGTGCTGGTAACTGCACACGAATCATGCCTTTGGTCTCCCTCTGGAGAGGGGGATGAGGAGGGCCCAGCGCGCTGAGAGTGCAAGGATTTGTGTTTAGGAGGCAAATCACTGCTTCACTTTGGGTTTTGTTTGCTTTTTTTCCCTCCTCACACGACTCTGGGTGAGAGTTTTTCCTTGACGTGTAAATAAATCCTTGATCCTGACGTGGATGGTTTTCTGCTGTTCTGGTCCTGACAGTTCCCTGTCCCAGGGTGAGCCCCCCTGGGGGCAGCTCTTGTCCCTCCTGTGCTGTGCAGGGACAGGCAGCACCCTGGGCTCACTCTGGAGCCTGTGGCAGGATCCTGCTCTGCTTTGGGAGCAGAACTTGGTGCTCCTTTACCCCACAAAGACCACCCCTACCCCAGCCAGGCTGTGCCACCCCCCCCCCCTGCAGCTGAACCCACTAATTACCTGTTAATGAAGAGCTGGTGCACCTGGGGAACCACAGAGCCTGGATCCAGCCCCTCCTCACCCCAGGCTCGGGGGGAGCAGCTGTGTCAGCCTGGAGAGTCCTTTGGCCCCGGAGTGTCCCGGCCCTTCCGGGGCTGGGAGAGCCCTTGGCCCGGGGCTGGCTTTGGGCACACGCCAGGCCCCAGGAGCCTCCTGGGTGTGGGCAGGGAAGGGCAAACCTCGGCCTGGGGAGCCCTGGGGAACCTCGGGCTGCTCCCTGGGCAATGGCAGTTCCGTGCTGGGGAACAGAGGACAAGCCCAGCTCTGCCTGCTGGGGCTGAACACTCTGCCCTGCAGAGCTGGGAGCTGCTGTGGCCACTGCTGGCCCCCTCTCACTGGCCCAGGGACCACCCACTTTGGGGGGAAACATTTCTGCCCCACTGGGCTCGAGTGGATGTCGTGGGTAGCAAAGGTTTAAACAGGGAAATGCTATTTCTTGTTCTAAGAAAATTTATAAAAAGCATTTATGGAGCTGTTTCCTGCGGCTGGGAAATCTCCTGTGGCAGGAGGGGATGGATCCTTTGGGGGTGTTTTGGTGCCCCTGTTTGTTTGGGGGGTGTTTTGGGGTGAGGAGGATCAGGGCAGTGATGCCTGTGGTGGCTGGGGGGAGGCAAGAGCTGCCCCGCCCCAGGAGTGGGGTCCCAGCCCTCCCACCTGGGGCTTTGGGGGGTGTGAGGAGCTGGTGGGGGTCAGGACATGGACTGTTCTTGCTGCTCTCGAGCCCATTATCTTATCACAGTGTCTGTGGGCACTGGGGCTGTGGTTTCTCTGTGCTCTCCAAATAGCACCAGGGCCAGCCTTGGGATGGGGGACCCCCCTGGCTGTGCTGCAGCAGGAGGGACAGGCAGGGTCACCCCCAGAGCCTCCCCTGCTCCAGCCCCTGCCCTGGGAAACGGCCTGGGAGAGGGGAATGTTCTGGAAGGGGCTTGGCTGGGCAGGGTGGGGGGCTTGGGGCAGCCTCAGGAGTCTTGGGTCCCTCTGCCTTTGGGCCCTGGAGAATCTCAGGCATCATTTTGGTTTTGTACATTTGTGAATGTTTGTACTTCAAGGCCTGTTAAGTGGATGGAAATGGAGCTGTGTGGTGACTTTGTGCAGGAGCCTGGGGTGGGGGGCTCAGGGGGGCTGGAGGTGTCCCAGTTAACCAGATCCCCCTGAGGGTTCTGGGTGTCTTTTTGGGGTCTGTGTCCTGCTCTGGGGAGGGGTCACTTGCAATTCCACCTGCAGGAATTCCTGATGTGCTGTGGCCCAGTGTGGCCGTACCCCCGGTGTGGCTGTCCCCGGTGTGGCTGTGCCCCCGGTGTGGCTGTGTCCCGGTGTGGCTGTGCCCCAGTGTGGCTGTCCCCATTGTGGCTGTCCCCCAGTGTGGCTGTCCCCCAGTGTGGCTGTCCCCCAGTGTGGCTGTCCCCAGTGTGGCTGTCCCCCAGTGTGGCTGTGCCCCGGTGTGGCTGTGCCCAGTGTGGCCGTACCCCCAGTGTGGCTGTCCCAGGGTGGCTGTGTCCCAGTGTGGCTGTCCCAGGGTGGCTGTGTCCCAGTGTGGCTGTCCCCGTGTCCCCCCAGGGCACAGATGGCTCCTGCCCCTCCAGCCCAGAGCCAGAGGGGCGGCTCTGCCTGGCTTGTTTTGGTTCTTGTCACAAACAACTGCGTGTCCTTGTGCCGAGTCCTTGTGCTGCTCCATCTGGGATAACACAGGCTCGTTCACAGCCTGGGGCTCCCTGGGGCTCTGTCCCCTCCTCCAGGGCTGGGGACACAATCCTGGGGTGTCTCTGATGTCCCTGAGCCCCCAGACCTGTCAGTTCTCCCTGTGAGCTTTGGGCTGGACACTCCTGGCTGTGACTCAGGGGTTCCAAACCCTCCTGGGTGCTCTCCCCATTGAGTGCAGGGAGCTGGGAGCAGGTGGGAGCAGCCCAGAGATGGGGAGAGCTGTGGAATCAATCACACCTGTGGGCACGGCTGTGGAGGTCCCAGGTTTGGAAAGGGACAAAGGGACAGTGCAGCTCCTGGTCCCTGCAGCACCTCCCTCTAACCCCTGACCTGAGTGAGGTGTTTTCTGGCCCACAGTGACAGCCCTGGCAATGGAGGGGATCATCCTGGGAGCAGCAGGGCCATTCTGGACTCAAATCACCTGGGGGAAGCTGGGGCCAGGCCGGGGGACACAAAGGGGACACAAAGGGGACACAAAGGGCTCCCTGGGCCGGGCTGGTGGTGCAGTCAGGGGTGACCCCCCCAGCCAGGCTGTTCAAAGGGGGGAGGAAGGTCAGGCTCCTGCAGGGCCTGACGTCAAAGGAAGCAGCTGTAACTCACAGGTTGCCGGGAGTGCTGCTCTCCAGGCCGTAATTCATCCCAGAAATGTCATTTCAGCCTTGAGCGTTATCGCTGCTGGGGCAGATAACGGGGCTGGGGAACAGGGGGGTGCCCGGGCTGCCCCTCACTGCCAGCCCAGTGTGTTTAACACTGGATGTTCCATGGGCTGTCCTGGTTCTCGTGCACAGAGTTTGCAGAGGCTCAGCCTGGGGATGGTTTTGCTGTGAGATGGTGCCATCCCTCATTATCCCTCATTATCCCTCACTATCCACTGTTCCCCATCAAATATTGGACTCGATGACCCCGGGGGTCCTTTCCAGCCTCAGTGACTGTTGTGTCTCTGTGCTGCCCTGTCCCAGCTGCTGCTCCGAGCTGTGGGACCCAGGTCTGTGTGTCCCTGCCAGGGATGGCGGCAGGAGCTGGGCAGGGGCTCTGTGGCCTCCCCGCTGCCCCTGGGAGTGCCCGGAGTGCCCGGAGTGCCCGGCACACCCCCGTGTCCAGCCGCTCCCGTGTCCAGCCGCTCCCGTGTCCAGCCGCTCCCGTGTCCAGCCGCTCGGGCCCCGTGCCGGCGCTGCCCGGGGGATGCTCGGGGGGCCGGGGCTGTCCTTGGCCCGGCCCGCAGTGACGCTCTTATCTCCCGGCTGACGGGGCAGGATCCTTCAGCCCCGGGTACTTAAACCCGGCACGGCGGGGCCGGGGCAGAGAGCGCTGGGGCGGGGGGACGGACACGGGGCCACCAGAGCGGCCACCACCAGCACAGCCACCACTGCGGCCACCAGAGCCACCAGCCCGGCCACCAGCACTGCCACCGCCCAGCCCCGGCTCCCACCCCGCAGGGAGATGCTTCCAGCCACGTCCAAGCTCTGCGCTGCCATCTCCTACCGCCACCTGCGCAACATGACCGGTGAGTGCGGGACAGACCTGTCTGTGTGCCGGGGACAGGATTGACCCGGGACAGCCCCTGTCTCTGTGCCCAGGGCAGGATGAGCCCAGGGCTCAGGGATTCTCTCCCCACTGTCACAGGCAGAGTGGGAGTTTCTGACAAAAAATATATTAGAAAATATATTGGAAATTTGAGTCACAGGCTCCAGAAAGGATCCTCTTCACTCTCAGAGCAGTGGCTGGGGCCTGGGGGATGTTCTCCCCGCTCTGGGGCATGTTGGGTTCTGTGATTTACTGTCCCTGAAGCTGTTTTTGCCACCAGAGCTGTCACTGGGCCCGAGGGGCTGTCCCGTGTCCCTGTGGGCAGCCCTGGATCCCTCTCCCTCTGCCTGTGATGGTTCTGTATCCCTGTGCTCCATTCCCCTGCCCTTTCCCGGGCACTGCACGATGCTCCTCAGTGTTTTTACTGCTGCTGGAGCCAAAGCCAGGATTGCTCAGGACGAGCTGTGCCGGGGCAGTGATGGCAGCCAGCTGTGCCTGCAGAGATGCTGTGCTGGTGACAGACAGGGATTTTCCATGTGCTGTGTTTGAATTGGGGACAACCCCACGGCAAGGCCCGGGCAGGGGGTGCAGGGGGTGACACACTCTCTCCCCCAGGTCTGAGGAGACAGGCTGCCGTGGCCATCAGCCAGGAGCTGAGCAGGCTGGCCAGACACAGCCCAGGACCCAGCTCCTGGATCCACCAGGTGCGCAGGAGAAGCTCCTTGCTCAGTAAGTGACACCTCAGGGGTCTGTTCCTTCACGGGCTGGGGAAAAATCTGCCTGGGGGTGGGCTGTACTTCTGCTGAACCAAAGGCAGGGTGGGAAGTGGGTTTAATCCCCCTCCCCTGGGCACAGGGTGTGGATAAAGCTCACCTGGCACATTACATGTCCCTACACTCAGCCCTGCCCTTGTCTGGTGCTGGCAGGCTCAAGGCTGGAGGAGAAACCCTTCAGTGAGATGGAAATGTCTTACATCAAGCAAGGGGAGGAAGCCCTGCAGAAATCCCTGAGGATCCTCGAGGACCAGAACGACTGGAAGACAGAGACGGTGGCGGTGGGTGCCCTGCCCGTGGTGCTGGTTGCAGAGCTCCTCCTGGGAGCAGCTCTGGCGGTAACTCTGCCATCCCCTTCCCAGGGAAACGGAGATAAAGTGCTGAGCAAGGTGCTGCCGGACGTGGGGAAGGTGTTCAGGCTGGAGGTGGTGGTGGACCAGCCCCTGGACACGGTGTACAGCGAGCTGGTGGACAACATGGAGCAGATGGGGGACTGGAACCCCAACGTCAAAGAAGTCAGGGTAGGAGATGTGTGTCAGACCTGTCAGCCTGTGCTCTGTGCATCTCCTGCTGCAGCTGTAGGGGAGTTTCTGCAGTACCTGTGTTGCTGCTGCAGCAGAGGCCAGTCTGGAGCAGCTTCTGTGTGACTCATTCTGCAGGAAAGGCACCTTCCAGTTCTGCTGGAAATTGGGGCTGATGTGGGGAAGAAATAGCCCCAAGGCACAAGGAATGAGAGAGGCAGAAAGGGAATAAATAACTTTTCACTTAGAATTGAAAACAGTTCTGCACCTGGGGCCGAGCAACTCTTTGGGATTATTGACACTGTAAACACCAAGTTTTGTCAGACCCTCTGTGTGAACAGTTGGGTAACCAAAGGCTGTGCCAGCACTAAACACTTGAAATGACACTTTTAATCCAAACTGCAGATTCTGGAGAAGATTGGGAAGGACACGGTGATCACCCATGAAAAGGCAGCAGCCACCCCCGGGAACATCGTCGGGCCCCGGGACTTTGTGAGCGTCCGGTGCTCCAGGAGACGCGGCTCCACCTGTGTCCTGGCCGGGATGTCCACCACGCACGGGGCCATGCCCGAGCAGGAGGGCTTCATCAGGTACCCCTGCCAGCAGTGCTGTGTGTGCAGGGAGGGAGATCCCCCAGGGCAGGAGGGTTTTCCTCTGGGCTCAGTCGCTGGGTTTCTATGGGCACCAGGAGCCCCCCAAACTCCAAAGTGTGTTTTTTGAGGGTGAGAAGTCCAAGTTTGGGTGTGACCTGGGTCTCTCCCCACTCCAGGGCTGAGAATGGTCCCACCTGCATGGTCCTGCGCCCGCTGCCCGGCAGCCCCTCCCAGACCAGGCTCACCTGGCTGCTCAGCATCGACCTCAAGGTACCTGGGGCTGGGGGTGGCTGAGGGGGGCCAGGGGCTGTGGGGGAGGCAGCTCCTGCTCACAGGCCGTGTCTGCTCCTCCCCAGGGGTGGCTGCCCAAGACCATCATCAACCAGGTGCTGTCCCAGACACAGGTGGACTTTGCCAAACACCTCCGGCAGCGCCTGGCCCGGCCGGGGCTGTGACCCGCTGACCACGACCCGCTGACCACGACCCACTGACCACAACCCGCTGACCACAACCCACTGACCACGACCCGCTGACCACAACCCGCTGACCACCCCCTGCAGGGCTTCCTTCAGGGCCAAACTATGGCATCTTGTCACGTCAATTAGCCGAGGCCTTTAACAGCAGACTCTGCTAATTAATGCACGGTTACGATCGATAAATGTAAACGTTTATTTATTGGAGCTTGTTGTGTAAGTGCAGGACCAAAAATTTAATTCCTGCAGTTGCTTAACTGAGCACGTGCTGGCCCAAGTCAGCCAACTCCACCCTCCTTAATTATTTTCAATGAATAAATAAAGCTTTAATTAGAGCTGTCTACAATTAAAGGCCTGGGCTAATTAGTTATTAGGGAGACTGGGAAGGTACATCCTCAGTGAGGCAAACACAGGCCTGACTGAACTTCAAATTTTACTCTCCCAAAACTCAAACACAGCACTTACTTAACAATTTTATTTCCTCTCCCCCTCAAAGCAGCTCTAATTTATTTTTTTCCTGTACCAACACATAAGAAATGTCAAATTATTTATTCACCCAAAGCTCTGCAGTGATGATCATTAGCAGGAGGCAGAGGAGACCTTCAGCTCTAAAAATCTCCAAGTGTAGCTACTTTGAGTTTAAATGTCACTTGTAACAATTTACAAGACAAAAGAATAAAAAGAAGAGTTAAAGCTTTTATTTTAAAACTGGTTTCCAGTCTGTGGGGGAAAAAAAAAATAACAGTTTGGACAGAAGCCCAAATTTCAGTCTGACATGCAGCCTTGTCATTCCAACAGAGCCTTCCTGGCTGGGAGCTGTTGGTCACCATCAGCCAAACACACCTGAGCACAGGTGGGCCCACACCTGGCAGCTCCAGCTACACCCTGACCTGTCCCAGCCCAGGAGAAGGTTCTTCAACACCTCCTTCTCCAGCCAGTGACACTCTAATGCTACTGGGGGCTCCAAACTAGAAAACACCCCAAAATTGCCTGGCAGGGGCAGTGGGGAGTGTGGACACACACACACAACACCTGCCAGCCAGGGCTGCACCTGCCTGGCCCTGTTGGCTCCTTGGCTGGTCACTGAGAGGGAGATGGATGTTCCTCTGCAATAAATCCAGGGGGCTGGGGGGTTATGGCTCCCAGGGGGGGCTCCTCCTGCCATCCACCTCCGTCTCCACGTGGTACAGGACGTCGGCCAGGGTGTGCTCCACCACGGCGCCCCAGCCCATGTCACTCATCTGCAGGGGAAGCACAGTCATCTCCTTCACTCCTGCACGAGGAGAGACCTCACAGCCCAGGGCTGATTCCCTCCTCAAAACAGCAGTGGCAGCAGGGAAATTCCAAGGGTTTCCCTGAACAGTAATTCAGCCCCTTTATTGAGAAATGAGGCCAACACGGGCAACAATTTGTCAGGAGGAACAAGGTAACAGCACCTATTATTTAATTAAAATTTAATGATTTATTTGGATATCTGTTCTGACATATTCCATCTATTATTTAATTAAAATTTAATGATTTATTTGGGCATCTGTTCTGACACATTTTTCAACACAATCCTTCTGGCTATGCTATCCAGGTATGGGTGTGGTGTGAATGACAAAAAACATCTTTGATTTAAACAATGAGGGCTCTCAAATGAGGGGGAGAAGCTTCACTTTTACTTACAGGATGGTAAGTGATGTCTCTGGGTGGATACTTGAAATATGGCCCGAAGTTTATAGAAACCTGTGGAACATAGATTTTTGTTCAATCTAAAAATCCAGGAAATTTTCTTTAGTCCTCCAACCTTATCCCTTCCTGCTCTTGAGCCTCCCCACACCCTGTCCAGCCCACAGGAACAAAGATTGCTGATGTTTCTTCAGCAATTTGATAATTTCATTGCCCATGTGAACAGCAAGATTGCTTAGAGTCATTAAAATGATTCCCATCTTTCCTTTTTCACCTTTTTTTCCTTCTTCACACCTCCAAAGTGCCCACACTGTGCATTACTTAAACTGATGGATTTAGGAATTCCCTTTCAAAGACCCCTCACTTACTGTGCAGCCTTTGTAGAGAGAAATAGCAGGAAAATAAACCCCCTCAAAGATGTCCTTGAAGGCGACTCCTTGGCTGACACCGTTCTTGAAGAATATGATCTGAAAAAGGAAGGGTTTTCCCACTGATGGTGGTTGTCAGGACACAGAAATCCTGACAAGATTAATCCCTGCTCCCTTTCACTCAGGCCAGGAACGTGCTGAAGTGACAGCAACAAACTCACCTGGCTGCCAGGGGCTTGCTTCAGGCTCTTCTCAGCTTTGTCCACAAAATCCTTCTCTTCAAAGTACAAGTAGCTTTTGAATTTGATCAAAGCCTGAAACAGCAGCAAACAACGTCAGGGACGAGCCCAAAGGACTGTCACCTGTCACCTGCCCTGCTCAGGGCCAGGAGTGCCTGGTGTCAGAGTACCTGTGAGGAGTGACTCCCACAGCTCAGAGATTTCAGAGCCAGGAGGGGAAGGTGAAAAGAGATGTGGGCAATCCCATCCAGGAGTGTTTTGCTTTCTTGAGATCAACACTTTGGGCCTCTCCCCCACGAACCACGGAGGTACCCAGAGGCAGGATGGGAAGGGGCACGAGTGAGGCCACAGCAACTCCTGTTCCAGTTTTCCACCTGCCAACGCTTAATCCAACAGTGAACTTGCACCTCACCTTGTCTTTGTAGGTGTCAGGCAGGGATTTGGCCGTCTCAGTATCCTCTGGAAGGCTGATGTAAAACCCCAGGATGTCTCCCTGCCCGTAGCCAGAGGAATAGTGTTTCCCTATGGACTGGTGGAACTTGGTTCCCTTTTTGCTGCGCCAGGAGTAGCTGAACTTGTCATACCCCAGAGGGGCCTGGAGGTTCCCTGTGGAAATAAACACTCCACGGTGAACACAGGGAGGGGAAGCAGGAGCACCTGCTCAGAAATGTTCTGTGAAATGATTTACCCAAGGGCTGTGACCAGCCTAATCTGGCAGCTGTGTCTGGAGGCATCTCGTCCATGGAGATCTCGAAGTACCAGGCTCCCTTCCTGACGCCGTGCGAGGCTCTCACCATGGAGTAGCCCTTCTCACCAATGACAGTCAGCCTGTCGTCAGAGATCTTCAGCTGGGGAGCTGCAGGGGGGCACACACGAGCACCTACTTGTGATTTTTGATGTGGTGATGTGGATTTTTTAACCTCTGCACCTCTGAGAGCAGTGGCACCTCAAACACCTGACTGGTAACAATGAGAGGTTACCTCTGTAATGAAACACAGCCCTGTACCTCGGTCGTGCAGCGCCAGCAGGACTCGTTCATACAGGCAGGCTCTGTAGAGATCCCCAGGGATTGGTTTTCCTGCCCAACAGTCCAGCTCCAGCTTCTCAGGGTCGGGGGCGTGGGGGTCAGGCTCGGCCAGGATGTAGCGATAGCCGTCCTTGTTGAAGGGGTGCTCCAGGGGGTACCCGTGGGGGGGCAGGCGCTGAGCTGAGAACAGCGGGTCACTGCAACACAGGAATCCCAGGCTGGTGTCACCAGGGGCTGCCACCTGTCACCCCAGGGCAGCCACCTGCAGAGCCCTCCCTGCACTCAGGGGCTGCACACTGGTGTTTGTGGGAAATGAGTGCTGTCATCCACTGCAAATAGTTTATATTAGTCATCCATGACATCATCAGTGATGTCACAGGGCTCTGGAGTGACCCCTAGATACCCACCCAGGGCAGAGACAGCTGGGAGGCAGCTTAGGGCATTGTCCCTAACTGGTACCCATTCCTGCACCCACCTGTGTCCACCCATGTCCACCCCTGTGTCAACCCCTGGGCCCACCAGTGTCCATCCCTGTGCCCATCCCCACACTCATCCCTGTGCCCACCCATGTCCACCCTGTGCCCATCCCTGTGTCCACCCATGTTCACCCGTGTTGACCCCTGTACCCATCCTTGTGCCCACCCATGTCCACCACTGTGTTGACCACTGTGCCCACCCCGTGCCCACTCCCATACCCACTCCCATGCCCACCCCCATGGCAGCCCTGCCCTCACCTCTGTGCCCACCCTGTCCCCACCCTGTGCCCACCCCCATGGCAGCCCTGCCCTCACCTCTGTGCCCACCCCGTCCCCACCCCGTGCCCACCCCGTCCCCACCCCGTGCCCACCCCCAGGGCAGCCCTGCCCTCACCTCCGTGTTTTCTTGGCCGTGCCCGTGGTCCCCCCGTCCTGCTGTTTGCGCTTGGCCCCGCGGCCCTTCCCGCTGCCGCCGGCCGCCATCCCCCCTGTGACACAGAGCCTGTCACTGCCCTGCCACAGGGGAGCCCGGGGACAGGGGCACAGCAGCCACACCAAAACCGTGGGCTCGGTGCCTTTGTCCACAGGTAATGTGACCCAGACATCACTGGGAACCAGCACAGCAAAATCCACAACCTTCGTGTGGCTTCTGGGCAGCTTTTCAGGTGTCTGGATTTGGAGCGGGAGCTGAAGGAGATTGAGCAGCAAAAGGAGCTCAATCTGAGCTTTGAGAAGCTTTTTCTGTCATCAGAAGATTTACAGGCAGCGGCACTGGGATCCACTTCAGGCACATTATTATTATTATTATTATTATTATTACTGTTATTGTTATTATTATTATTATTATTGGGGATTCCAGTCACAGCCCAAATCTATTTCTGCAGAAGCAGCAGAAACCCACCCCACAGCACAGGCACCAACCCAGTGACCCTGTGCTGGAGGGACACTGACACCAACCAGCAAAAAGCACTCAATGTTCAGTCTCCATCTACAAAATAAAATAAACCTAAGTTGAGGGAAAACGAAAAGCAAGAGGTGTTTGTCTTCAGCACTACTGAAATCAGTTCTGTGATTGAGCAGCAAATCAGTTTGAACTCAGCACTCAGTTATAAAGCTGTAGGTTAGGAAAAGCTGTATGTCAAATTTAATCAAACTAGTATCAGCATGTTTTAATAAATTAAATCACACATGCATTTTATCATCCTGCCGTTTCCAAAAATATCGCTGCTGATTTGTAAGGAAAACTGTGGATATTTCATGTACTGTAGATAAACACCTCCACAAACCACATTAGTGTGGTAACTAAAAATCCAGTCAGCTCCTCCACTAGCAGCATTCCCTTACAGCGTAAGGGATCCAAACCATCCAGGGAACGCCATATTCTGCACAAACATGACCTGATCCAGCTGATTTCAGTGCAGACATTCAGCCTCTCCAGTTTGTCAACAATTACTTGCCCAAACCAATTGATACAGATCAAAAATAAACATAAATGTAAAATAAATAAACCAAAACTTTTAAACCAAGTCAAGCAGGGCAGAATATGGCAATTAAAAGCTGCTAAACTACTGAGATTGAAGAATGGAATTGCTGGTTTGTGTTGAGGTCCAACTGCAATCACGTCAGGGCACGCTTTCATGTCTGATTGACTTGAGCTTCTAAGAGAATCGAGCAAGAAAAGCTTTGCAAACAGCAATACTTAAGTTTTAGAAGCTGAAAGGTAAATATTCACCTCCCAGAGAGGCTCCACCTGCAAGAACAGAAGTGGCACCACATGTTCATCAGTCTCCCAGAAATGAAATAAAAAACAACCAGTGCATGACATGGAGGAAACAACACACCTGAGATTTCTATAACCTGCTTTAAAAAGACCCAAATACCTCCTGTCTGTACTGCTGGGGTGTGTTTAATAAAGATTATTAATATTAATGAACTCATTAACAGTTCATTTACTGCAGCAAGGCTGCCCTGAGTACCCTCAGCAAGGTGGGGAACAGGAAATCTGAATAACTCAAGGGGATAATTTAAAACCATTCCAGGAGCAAAGTGACAAGCTCAGCTTTCAGCGAGCACCTCGATTTATCTGGTCACAGCAAAGAAAGGGCTGAACCTTCCCAAAATACAAAGTTAATCTTTCTATAAAAAGGCACAGTGAAACTGTTCTGGGCACAAGCTCAGCTCACAGACAGTTTAACTGCACAGAGGAGTGGGAGATGCAGCTCAGCCCCAAACGCCCAAACCCCTCCTGAGCAAAGGACTTGCCATTTAAGCTCCCACTGGTGGACACGGCGCTGTTCTGCTTCTGGTTGTCGTAGGCTGGGCCAATATTGGCAAGATCCTGCAGGAGACCAAACAATCTGCTGTACAGGCTGGGCCAAAGGGAACTCTCTGAGCCTGAGCAGGGCACTGCAGGTTTGGGGGCTCCCTCCCACTGCTGGCACAGCACAGATCTGCCCCTTGGCTCACAGGAAGGGACTAGAGGGACCCCCCACCTTCCTCCTGTCCCCCATCACACACCTGGTCCAGAAGCCCAAATTTGGGATAATCTTCTTCTGGGTCTTTACTGCCTGGGTCTGGATGCTCCTTCACCAGGAACACGTCTCTTTCTTTACACTGAAACAGAGGAGGTTTAATTACACAGGATAAAATCATAAATTCATTAACAAGTGTTTAAATCCAAGTAGTTCCTATTAATATGTTAAGTTAATTAATATTAATGTGTTACATCAGCTGCTTAAGAAACATCAGCATCTTCACCCTGCAGCTCCAGGCCCAGCCCTCAGAGATGCCAGAAACCCAAAATCTGTGGGAATTCTTCCACAGATTCGCCCTCAATACTCACCATGGTTTTGACAATATTATTGGGCCAAGTCATTTTCCCAGGCCTCTGCCGTGTGGTCATACACTCCCAGTATTTATCAATAAACGGGATAATATCCTGTGGGAACAGGAAACATCTGTGTGAGCTCCTCCTGGCTGACACCAGCACTGGGGTGAGCCCAGACCCGAGCAGCCAAACCTTATCCTTGGAGAACATGGTTTTGGGGTGCTCGTCCTGCGTCCTCGACTGCCACGTCAGGTTGGCCAGAGCACTAAGGCACATCTCCTTCAGATCTGAGAGACAGAACAGCCCAGGTGGGAAGATCAGACACTTCTGTACACAGCGACCACCCTGGGAAACTGCAAAACCTCCCAAATTCTGTCCTCAGCCCTCCCTGAAACAGTTAAACCACCTTCAGAAATTAGTAGCAAAACATTTTTAGAAGCCACACATGGGTGTAAATACAGGATTTTGGGTTATTTTTCATAAGTCTCAGCAGAGCCCACCCTCTGACTTCAGACTAAACCAACCCTCCAGGGTGATTTTACACAAAACACCTCCCAAGGGGCTTTTCCCAGACTCACTTGCTTGTTTCCTCAGGAAGTAGGTGTTCCCACTGTGGTGGCACACGTTGCAGTGGAAACTGTAGTTGGTCATGAAGGGCAGGCAGGACCTGGATAAAGCAGCTTTGTTAGGGCTGGGAACAGTGTAATTATTGCATCAGGATAAAGAATCCCAGAGTCTTTGAGGCTGGAAAGGACCTCTGAGGCCTTTGAATCCTGATCCCCACCTTGTCCCCAGCCCAGAGTGCTGAGTGTCACCTCCAGTGGCTCCTTGGACACCTCCCCTTGTCCTGTCCCTGTTCCCTGGGAGCAGATCCTGACCCCCCTGGCTGTCCCCTCCTGGCAGGGACTTGTGCAGAGCCACAAGGTCCCCCCTGAGCCTCCTTTTCTCCAGGCTCAGCCCCTTCCAGCTCCCTCAGCCCCTCCCGGGGCTCCAGACCCTTCCCCAGCTCTATTCCCTTCTCAGAACACACTCCAGCCCCTCAATGTACTTCTTGGAGTGAAAGAAAATTAATTATTCTTTACTACACCGGGTTAAGAAACTACTTATTCCAAGTTTAAAACCCACTAATTCCTTCCCTCCCTAAACCCACAAACATCCCACAGGCTCAGTGGTATTTCACGGGGCTGCTTTTATCACGGCCAAAGCCTTATTTACACAACAAACCAGCTCCCAAAGTGCTCAAGGACACGGACGGGTCCTTGGGAGCTCGGACTGCACTCCCTCCCCTCTCCCCCGAGCCCTGCCGTACGTGGTGTCGATGCCGAAGGTGTCAGCCGTGAACCACTTGGTGCAGATGCCGCACTGCAGCTCGATCTCGCCGAGCTGCCGCGCGTTCTCCTCGTCCCCCGAGCCGCCCTGCACGTCCATGGGCTCGGCGCCGTCCCCGGCAGCGTCCTGGAACCGGAGAACAGCCGGCAATCAAACACTGCCCGGGGCAAACAGCAGCTTTGGGCAGGAATCTGCCACCGTGGGATTTTACAGGGAATAAATCCTGTCCCCTAATCCACAGGTGTGGAGCTGTTTTGTGCTCCTGAGGATGAGCCACGCGGGTGGAGGTTTAACTCCCAAAAGAATCCTTTAAGGACCCGAGGCTGGCGCTAAGCGATTTTCCCCCTCCGGGCCGAGCCCCCCTCGGTGCCCCGCACTCACCGCCGGCTCCTTCCCCTGGGCGGCCTCGCTCTCCGGGCCCGCGCCGCCTTCGGCCACGGCCGCGTCCCCCCTGCGGGCACAGAGGGGTCAGAGCGGAGCCCCCGCCGCGGGGGCACGGCCGGGAACAGGGCCGGGACCGGGAACTCCCCGATTCCCCCGGGAATGCCCCGGGCAGGGCCCGGACCCCCATCCCCGTTCCCATGGTAACGGGGCCGGGTCCCGCGGACTTCCGCGGCACGGGGAGCGCGGGGGTCCCGCAGGCCCGCCCAGGGAAGGACATACCCGGTGTCGGTGTCGGTGGCGGGCGGCTCTGGCGGGGCCGGGGGCTCCGGGGCCGGGGGCGGCTCCGGGGGGGCTCGGCGCCCTCGGCCGCCGCTGCCGCCGCCATGTTCGCGCCTTCCCGCGAGAACCGCGCGGCTCTCGCGAGACTTCAGCGCGGGAAAGGGGCGGGGGGGGCAGAGAGCGCCCCCTGGCGGCGGCCGCCGGGAACGCGGAGCGGGGAGGAGTGACGTCATTCTGCACGGCCGTGACGTCACATCGCCACCACCGGCTGGGCGCGAGGCGCGGGGCTGGGGGCGGGGGAATAAACCGGGAGCGGGTACCACGTTCCCGGTGCCCCGCGGGAGGGAGGACTGAGCGCGTTTTGTACCCGGGAAGGACGAGTGTCACCTCCCTGGGAGGCGGGCGGGGGGGAGACCCCCATTGACACCCCCACCCCGGGGAGATTGGGGACCCCCATTGGCACCCCCACCCCAGGGGGATTGGGGACCCCCATTGGCACCCCCACCCCGGGGAGACTGGGGACCCCCATTGGCACCCCCATCCCAGGGGGATTTGGGGCCCCCCATTGGGACCCCCATTGGCACCCCCACCCCAGGGGGATTGGGGACCCCATTGACACCCCCATCCCAGGGAGATTGGGGTACCCCACAGGGAGATTGGGGACCCCCATTGGCACCCCCATCCCAGGGAGATTGGGGTACCCCACAGGGAGATTGGGGACCCCCATTGGCACCCCCACCCCAGGGAGATTGGGGTCCGCGGGTGCCCCAGGCCCTGCTCCCTTCTCCAGGGGACAGGGCAGGACTGACTGGGCTGGGTGACTCGTCCCCAGCAGTCCCGGGCCGTGCGGGGTCTGGGGACAGCAGTGTCCCCGCACAGGGCGGGGGTGGCCCCCCAAGCCCAGCCAGGGGCACCGAGGGGCAGAGAGAGGGATGGGGGGGGACAAACCCAACAGGGATGGAGGGAGAGACAGACGGGGAGGAAGAGAAGAAGCGGAGGAATGCAGGGATGAGCAGGGATGGAGCGATGGGATGATGGATAAGGCGGGAGGCGGCGGGGGAAGGATGCGGAGAAGGCGAGAGGGAGAAGGAGCAGGGCGGGGGGCGAGGGGAATGGGAATGGAAATGGGGAGGGGCGGCCGGGGGGTGGATGGGGCTCGAGGGGAGGGAGGGCAGAGATAGAGACGGAGGAGTGGGAGAGGGACGGGGAGAGGAGGGGAGGGGGCTCCAGGGGAGGGGGCTCAGGGGAGGGGGCTCAGGGGAGGGGGCTCAGGGGAGGGGGCCCCGGGGCGGCGCTGGGGCCGCGGTACAAATAGAGCGGCTGCGGGTGGCCCGGGCAGAGATGCGGGTCCTGCTCAGCCCCCTGCCCGCCCTGGCGCTCTGCGCGCTGGCCCTGCTGCGCCTGGGCTGTGCCGGGGCCGGGGCTCCCACCTGGGCACGGGCCGGGGCTCCCACCTGGGCACCCACCTGGGCACGGACCGGGGCACCGACCGGAGCATCCCCCCGGGCACCGACCCGGGCACCGACCCGGGCCCCGAGCGGAGCGTCCCCCCGGTCCCTGCCCTGGGCCCCCCCGCGCTGTCCCCCGCTGATGCTGCAGCTGCTCCGCGCCCCCCCCGCCCCGCTCCGCGCCGCCGCCTCCGCCGCTCTCAGCCTGTCCCCGCACGGTGAGTGGGGCCGCGGGGATCCCTGACCCGGGACCGGCCCCCGAGCGTCCCCCGAGCATCCCTGTCCCGGGGCCCGCGCTATTCCCGGGGGCGGCACCGCTCCCGGGCATCCCTGTCCCTGAGACCAGCCCTGTCCCTCTCCCCGGGGCTGCCACTGTCCCCACTGTCCCCGGGATCAGCCCTGTCCCTGTTCCCGGGACTGTCACTGTCACTGTCCCCACTGTCCCCGTCCTGCCGCCAGCCCCATCCCCGGGCCCTGCACTGTCCCGGGCCCCCTCGGGGAATCCCCGCTGTCCCTGGGGGGGATCCCCGCTGTCCCCGGGCAGGATCCCCGCTGTCCCAGCCCCCCTGGGGGGATCCCCGCTGTCCCTGGGGGGGGTCCCCGCTGTCCCTGGGGGGGTCCCCGCTGTCCCAGCCCTGCCGAGGCTCTCGCCGCTCCCAGGTGGATCCCGGTCTCTCTCCCGCCCCTCAGCCCCCCGGGCAGGGACATTTCCCGGCCCCAGGCAGGGCCAGTCCCCCTGAGCTGTGTCACCGCTGTCCCCACGTCCCCTCACTGTCCCTTTCCCCTCCAGGCTCCCTGCAGAACGGCTCCCGCTGGGCTCTTTCCTTCGACATGTCCTCTCTGTCGGGGCGGCAGGAGGTGAGGCTGGCGCAGCTCCGTGTCCGCCTGCCCGGCCCGCCCGGGCCCCACAGCGTGTCCCTGGACCTTTTCCACGGGCAGCGGTGCCGGGGAGGGGGTTCCTGCACCCGCCAGCTCCTCCTGGGCACCGTGGCCGGCGGGTTTGCCGCCCCCCACAGCTCCTGGAGGGTCTTCGAGGTGACCAACCTGCTGCGCTCCTGGCTGCACCAGGCCGTGCTCTCTGAGCAGCAGAGCCCCGCGGGGAGGGGACACTGGGGGCTCGGGGGGTCACTCACTGCGGCCACTCCTGTCCCTGGACACACTGACCACAGGGGGCTCAGGGGGTCACTCACTCCGGCCACTCCTGTCCCTGGACACACTGACCACAGGGGGCTCAGGGGGTCACTCACTCCGGCCACCCCCGGCCCTGGACACACTGACCACAGGGGGCTCGGGGGGTCACTCACTGCGGCCACCCCCGGCCCTGGACACACTGACCACAGGGGGCTCGGGGGGTCACTCACTCCGGCCACCCCCGGCCCTGGACACACTGACCACAGGGAGCTCAGGGGGTCACTCACTCCGGCCACTCCTGTCCCTGGACACACTGACCACAGGGACCCAGCCCTGCCCCAGGACGTGGCGGACACGGCGCTGCTGCTCGTCTTCTCCAAGGATAAATCCCCCGGAGAGCACAGCCTCATCAGGACGGCCGAGAGCTCCAAGTACATCATGCGGGAGAGCGGCTCCCCCCGGGCGGGGACGCGGCGGCACCGCAGGAACAGGATGGAGAGGCAAAGGATCAAAGCCAGCGATGCTGCAGCCAGGAGGGAGCGGGGCCGGGCCCTGTGCAGGAGGGTGGACATGATGGTGGACTTTGAGCAGACGGGCTGGGGCAGCTGGATCGTTTACCCCAAGAAGTACAACGCCTATCGCTGTGAGGGGCTGTGCCCCTCGCCCGTGGACGAGAGCTTCAAACCCACCAACCACGCCTACATACAGGTGAGGGGGGCTGCTGGCCCTGCATCGCCCCAAAACCCCTGCCCTGCCCTTCCCATCCCTGCCCTGCCCCATCCTGCCCTGCCCTGCTCTGCCCCAGGGGCACGTTCTGCCCTTCCCTTCCCTTCCCTTCCCTTCCCTTCCCTTCCCTTCCCTTCCCTTCCCTTCCCTTCCCTTCCCTTCCCTTCCCTTCCCTTCCCTTCCCTTCCCTTCCCTTCCCTTCCCTTCCCTTCCCTTCCCTTCCCTGCCCTTCCCTGCCCTGCCCTGCCCTGCCCTGCCCTGCCCTGCCCTGCCCTGCCCTGCCCTGCCCTGCCCATCCCAGCCCATCCCCAGGGCCCGTTCTCCCCTCCCCGTGTCTCCCACAGAGTTTGCTGCAGCTCTACAAGCCCGAGCTGGTGCCGTGCCCGTCGTGCTCCCCGGTGAGGATGAGCCCCCTGTCCATGCTCTACTACGAGCGGGGCGAGGTGGTGGCCCGGCACCACGAGGACATGATCGTGGAGGAGTGTGGCTGCAACTGAGGCCGCCCTGCGCCGGCCAGGAAGGTGCAAATCTCTGCCCGAAGGTGCCCCAAGGACCGGCCACCCACCCCAGGAGCCCTGCAGGGACCGGGGTGTCCCTGAGGCCGCACACACTGTGGGTTGGCACGGCTGGACCCAGGGAGAGCCCGGCAGTTCTGCAGCCCTGCACGGCCACAGGGCCTGGCTGGATCCAGGCTCCAGCTGGGAAAGGCCACCAGGCACCTCCCTGGGGCACCAGGGGCAGCTCTGGGGCGGTGGGTGCCTGGACAGAGGCAGGAGCCAAGGGCAGGACTGGGGCACAGAAGAGTCACTCCCTGCCAGGACACGGCCCAGGCAACGCTGCATTTCCCAGCCAGGGGAGTCACCAGGGCCCTGCAACTCCAGTGTCTGGCCATGCTGAGCATCCACACCACTGGGATTTTCTACCTCCCCTGTTATTCAGGCATTTCCCCTAAGGATTCTATTTTATATTACTATTAAAGCGATCAGATTTCTATTACAGCTCAGACAAGTGAATGTATTGCCCGATGTCCAGAGCCCCAGCTGGCAGATCCAGGTGGGCTGTTACAAACAAGTAACCAGAGCTCTGCTCAGGCCTTTTCCCCCTCGCTGGTTGGGGTGGTAGAGAAAAGGTCACAGCTGCACAATTCATGAATAAATTATATATATTAAACACGCTCATTGGGTTCTGCTGATTTTTGCTGTTGATGGTCCCCAGATGTCTCTGAGCTCCTCCCTGCTCTGGCTGCAGCCTGTGCCCAGGCCAGGTGGGCTCTGGCTCCTCCTGAAACCACCAGAGCAAGGGGGTCCCAACAACGGTGCAAAAGATGCTCCAAAGCTGTTCCCACCCTTATGAGGAGTTGCTCGAGAACAAGGGACACACCTGCAGCCGTGGCAGGGGAGGCTGAAGGGATTTTCCTCCTTTATTTACCCCCGGGAGATCAGGGAAGGGCCGTGCCCTGTCCCAGCAGTGGATTCTGACCCTTGTGGGTCAGGGAACTCCTTTGGGTCACCCCCATCCGGGGCAGTGACGGGGCTGGGGGGGATGCCCAGGGGTCCTGAGTGCCCCGGGGTGACCCTGTCCTGGTGACCCTGTCCTGGTGACCCTGTCTTGGTGTCTGTGTCCTGGTCACCGTGTCCTGGTGACCCTGTCCTGGTGACCCTGTCCTGGTGACCATGTCCTGGTCACTGTGTCCTGGTCACTGTGTCCTGGTGACCGTGTCCTGGTGACCGTGTCCTGGTGACCATATCCCGGTGTCCATGTCCTGGTCACTGTGTCCTGGTGTCCGTGTCCTCCCGGGGAGGGCAGTGACGGGACAGGACGGGACACACTCGTGGGGACAGGACAGGAGAGGACAGGACACACTCTCCACACTCGTGGGGACCCCCCGGTGCCCCCAGGCCGCAGAGGGGACAGGCAGGACCCCAAGCAGCGGGTGGCCCCGGTGGCTGCTCGGGCCGGGACAGGACAAGGCCACCCCTCCCCTCCCCTCCAGCCCCTCCTGGGCGCAGCAGCCCCGATCCACATCCCGGCCCGGCTGATTATCCCAATCCACATCCCGGCGGCGGGTAAACAAAGCGCGTCTGGTGCTCCCCGGCGGGGCAGAGCTCCCCGGGCCGTCACATCTCCGACAGCTCCGACACTGGCCCGGCCCGTCATTAGAGGGTCATTTGCAGGAGCTGTCAGGGCTGAGCCCCGGCGGGAGGCAGAGCGGGACCTGCACATCTGTGCGCTGCCTGATGGAAAATCACATTATTTTGCCTCAATTCTCCACAGTTTTGCTATTCCTGCTCACAAAGCGGGAGGATTTATTCCCCCAGCGCCCCCCCCCGGCCCCCCAGCCCCCCGAGCCCCGCCGGGGGTTTCTATCTCTGCCATCTCTGCCCCTCCATCACCCCCGCCTGGAATCCAGCAGAGGGTTCAAAAGTCCTGCCGGGGCCGGGGGAGGCAGCACAGCCCTTCCCTGGGAAGAGCAGGGTGGGAAAATAAAGGCCGGGGATTCCAGGGCTGGAAGGAAAACATCAAAGTGCGGGCAATGACAATAAAGTCGGGTTTAGGCGAGGCTCTGCTGCTGGGCCGGGCTCTGCCGGGCTCGGGATGTGAGGGGGGACCTGGACTGGGCAGGGACAGCTCTGGCCCCGCTCCTGCCCCATCTCTGTCTCCTGGGGACAGGGGGACCCGACACGCCGGACAATAAACTGGGGACAGAACAGTCCTGCCCAGGACCCTCCAGCACCCCAGGGCTGGGCTGGGGGAGCCGGGGGGTCCCTGCCCTGGCCCGGCCTGGGGGGGCTGCGGGCACAGATCGCTTTGGACACCTGAAAGGGGAAAAGTGAGAACAAACAGAGCCCAGGGTGAGATTTGTACAAATGGTGCGTTAAGGGATGAGCTGGGGCGGGCAGGTGGCGTTTGTCCTGGGACACGGGGACACGGGGACACGGAGATGTGGGGCAGGACTCAGATGTGGGGCAGGACACAGAGATGTGGGGCAGGACACAGATGTGGGACAGGACACACAGATGTGGGAGAGGACACAGGGATGTGGGACAGGATACAGATGTGGGGCAGGACACAGGGACACAGAGCAGGACACAGAGATGTGGGGCAGGACACAGAGATGTGGGGCAGGACAGAGATGTGGGGCAGGACACAGAGATGTGGGACAGGACACAGAGATGTGGGGCAGGACACAGGGACACGAGCAGGACACAGAGATGTGGGGCAGGGCAGGACACCCCGGCTGTGCTGCTCCTCCTGCTCGAGACAAAAAGGGGCTGGGATGGGAAATGCAGCGACAAAACCAACTTGTCCCCGGACCTCCCCGGAGCATCCCAGCTGTGCCTCAGCCACCCACGACTGCCTCATTCCCTCCCACTGAGCCCAGTTGTGCTCAGCCCCTGCAAAAAGCATCTCCTCGGCCTGGGAGTGCAAGTGTTGGGTGAGGAGCAGACCCTGGGGGAGCAGAGATGTGCCCTGGGAACGCTGAGCTGCTCCTGCAAGGCTCGGGCAAAGCTCAGAGAGCTGCAAACACGAATGTAAACATGCAAGAGATGGATGTAAAACTGCCTGGCTGAGGGGAGCAGCAGCTGCGGGTGTGAGGGAAGGCAGGGAAGGGTGAAGGAGCAGAGCAATGGGATGCTGAGACCACTTGGTCCCCCCACCACGGGTGAAAAGGTTTAGGACAAATTGCACTGGAGCAGATGTCAGTGGGTGTCACATCACCCCAGTGCTGTGCTCAGGGCTCCCTCTGTCCCCCACGAGGCCCTGCTGTGCCCATGGCCCCGGGGCCCTGCACCGAGAGCCCAGCAGGACCCCGTGTCACACCTGGCCAGGTGTTTCGCAGGGTTTCCTCCTTCCCCTCTGAATTCTCGGGGTCGGAGGCACCTGGTGCTTTGATGCGGATCTGCATAAGCGGCAGATACCGATGCAAAGCCGCGGGGACACAGAGGGAGCACTTAACACCTCCAGCAGCACGGGTTACCTCTGCTGCAGGTGGGAGGGGATGGCACTGAGGGGCATTACCTGGAATACCTGACCCCCCAAAAACCAGGCAGCCAATACCTGACACCCCCCAAAAAACAGGCAGTCAACACCTGACACCCCCAAAAACCAGATCCCCAAAAACCAGGCAGCCAATACCTGACCCCCCAAAAAACCAGGCAGCCAATACCTGACCCCCCAAAAACCAGATCCCCAAAAACCAGGCAGCAAATACCTGACCCCCCCAAAAAAAACCAGGCAGCCAATACCTGACACCCCCAAAAACCAGGCAGCCAATACCTGACACCCCTAAAAACCAGTAAATCAATACCTGACCCCCCCAAAAAAAACCAGGCAGCCAATACCTGACATCCCCCAAAAACCAGACCCCCAAAAACCAGGCAGCCAATACCTGACACCCTGCCCAGCCTGTTGTGGCTATTTCAGTCCTCCCCAAACCAGGGGAACTTTGGGGAAATCACCATCAACAGAGGAAGTTTTCCTAAACCAAAAACTGCAGCTGCACCACAGTCCAGCAGTGCAATTCTAAACCAAAACTGGCAGTTTAGCACAGAAAAATGTCAGTCCCAGCTGCAGCAGCTCCTCTCTAAACCATCCCCAGAACCTCACTGAGACTGATAAAGTCACACCTGAGGGCAATAAATTTGGATTTGTTCCCATTAAGGTTTCAGAGAAACCCTTAAATCTTATCTTGGAGAAATGCAGCTTTATCTGCAGCAATTGCTTTGTTCTGTTATTCATTATTGAGGGTTTGCATATCATAATGTCACCACGGAGCTTCATTAGCAGATATTTAAATGCTATCTACCCAACCCGATTTGCACAGACACTTCTTGTGGTTTGGGAAGTCTGAAGTTTCAGGCTGTGCCCCACATGGATTCTCCTCCTTTGAGGGGCCTCCACACCCCCAGCAGTAACACAGCAACGCCCCAGACTGTCCAGGCCTCATTTATCAAACCTCACTGAGGCTAAAAATGAAGATATTTGCTCTGGGGACCCACTCTGAACCTTCCCACAGCAAAATTAACTTTCTCTGATGAAAATCTTCATCTCAAACCCTGACAGACTTTGTTTTTAACCTCCCTGTGAAACCCACTTCCCCAAAGCTCTTCTCCCTTCCCACCAGAGGATGAAAAAGGGAAGGAAGGGTAAAGCAGCACAGAAATTTCACTGTGGATCACAAACCCAGGCCAGCCAGAAATAAAGAACTGCAGAGGTGAATCTGGAGGCTCCTTCCTCTCCCTGGCAGGGCAGAGGGCAGCACAGTCAGGAACCCTCCAGCTGAACTGATCCCAAATATTCCCACCTGGAGGCTGAGCCTGGCCCTTGCCAGGCAGGAAAAGAACACAACTCGTGCCAGAACCTTCTGGAAGCACCCAGGGGACAGTTTTTGTCACTCTTCTGGGGGCACATTTGGCAGACCAAAACTTCCCCAGGGGCCAGGGATGTCTGGCCCAGCCCCAGCAGCACAGGGGGCACAGTTTTAACCCCACAGCTCAGCAGTTTCCTGCTGGAATAAAGGACAGAAGCCACATTTATTGCATTCATCTCCACACCAGGAGACTCCACATTGATTTTTTTTTATTATTATTTCTCCCTTATATTGCATTTCTGTAACAGTTACAGTATTAAAATGATTAACAAAAAAAAAAAAGCATAAAACTGGAACCGAAACCGAGGGGGGAAGAGTGTCTCCTCCAGCCCCTGGAGGCCCCTGGAGCTGGACACGCTCTGCTCTCCTGAGGGAATGTGCCTTTCCCAGGAGCAGGAAGGCACTCAAGGCACGGCTGCTGGGAGCCCTGGCTGCTGGGGAATCCTCGAGACAAGTCCTGCTGCTTCACTGGCCCAGCGCTCTCCGGGCAGGCGTGCTCAGATGTCCATGTCAAACTGCTCTTCCTCACCTGCTGCGAGGGGAAAAGCCACAGGTGAGGCCTCAGTTACACATTGAATAGCAGGGACTGTAGTGAAGGGGTGGCTGGAAGGGTGTGCTTCAGAAATGGGGTAAGTTTGGGTTTAAAAATCTGAATTCAGGCATCAGGGTTGGTGTGGAAATCATCTGGTGAAGGTGTCAGGGCTGGGGGATCTCCCTCAGATGTACCAGAGCAGAGGCAGAGAAAATGCCCTTTAAATAATTCATTCTTACCCCTGAATGCCCTTTAAACAATTAATTTTTACCCCTAAATGCCCTTCAAATAATTAATTCTTACCCTTAAATGCCCTTCAAATAATTAATTCTTACCCTTAAATGCCCTTTAAAGAATTCATTCTTACCCCTAAATGCCCTTCAAATAATTCATTCTTACCCCTAAATGCCCTTTAAATAATTCATTTTACCCCTAAATGCCCTTTAAACAATTAATTTTTACCCCTAAATGCCCTTTAAAGAATTCATTTTTACCCCTAAATGCCCTTTAAAGAATTCATTTTTACCCCTAAATGCCCTTTAAATAATTCATTCTTGCCCCTGGACCTCCTTGTCACAAGGAAAGCAAAGACCCACGCTGAGGACAGTCACTGGTACAAACCCAGGCAGGCACATTTCACACTCCTCATCCCCAGGGCTGCTCCCACAGCCTGGCAGGACCATGAGGGCAGCCAGGAGCTGCCCCGAGCACTGGGATTCTCTGGGACAGCACATTTCAGGCTGCCAGGGAGTCCAGTGAGCCACCTCAGCTCACAACAGCAGGTCAGGAGTGAGGCAATCCTGACTCTGGAAAGATTTTACTCGGAGTCAGCACACAACAAGGGCCTTCAGATCTTTATTTTTAGAGAGGAGATGAATACTTGCACTTGGTAGGTTCAGGTTGCCTCAAGAAATAACCTCAAATAACTTTAAAAACAATTCTTGGAGGGCAGCATTGGCTGGCGTTGCTGCAGCAGGGCCTCAGTGAGGTGCCCCTGTCACAAAACGGGGTCAGGAACGGGCAGCAGGAATTTACAACTCAGGCTGATATTAAAAACCCAAGTAAACCCTGCTCTGAATTGTAACTCGAAACTCCAAGCAGCTGCAGCGTGGCCCCAGCTCAGGGAGAGGCAGCAGCAGCTGCCCCTCTGCTCTCCACAGGGCTCCTGATCCAACAGCAGCTTCCCAAACGCTGAATTAACGGGAATTATATCAAATTACACCCAATAACTGCCAAAGCCACGTCGCTGGGGCCCACAGCAGGATCAAACAACTGCAGGGACCTCGTTACCCAGTGACACCGAGCCCACTCTGGCTTTCCAAGAAATGACTGGAGAACCCACCACGGCTCCTGGGGCTCTCCAGCCCTGGAATTCCCAGGAACCTCCATCCCGGGCTGCTGGAGGGGTTTTTGCTGCCCTGGCACTCACCTGTGCTCACTTTCTCCTCTCCACAGCTCTGGACGTGGTGGTTCTCCAGCTTCAGCTCCTCCAGGCTGGGGCTGGTGACGCCCGGAATGTCGGGAAGGTGGGACGGGGGAGTCTTGGCCACCGGGGAATTGCGGCATTCCATCAGGAACTTGCGCTCGTAGATTATCCTGGTACCTGGGAGAGGGGACAGCAGCACGGTCAGACACCTCTGCCCAGGGTAGGGTGGGGAAATTAATGCCTTTAAGGTCCCTTTGCAATCCAGAACACTCAGGGATTGGATATTGAAGTGATAACTGATTTAAGTGATAACTGATTTAAGTGATAACTGATTTAAGTGATAACTGATTTAAGCGATATAACACTTCACTGCCCAGGCTGGGTTACCTGACCAGAGTTCCTCTGACGCTGCACCTGCCACTCAAGGTGAGCACCAAATGCTGTCAGCTCCTGCCCAGGGGCAGCACAAACCCCAGGCAGGGCTGGGAGCAGCAGATCCAGCCCCTTCCACCTCGCTGAAGGTCACACCAGCCCACAGAGCAAACAGAAAACTGGATTTCATTTCCACTCGTGAGCAGAAAGCTGCAGGTGGACACACAGCAGGGACAGGGACAGGGCAGGGCTGTGTCCCCTCTGATTCCCAGCAGGAATTCCTGCATGGGCACCTCCCTTGGCACGGCAGCACTTACACACGCCTTGCTCAAGGCTTACACAGACATTACACACGCCTTGCTCAAGGCTTACACAGACATTACACACCCCTTGCTCAAGGCTTACACAGACATTACACACCCCTTGCTCAAGGCTTACACAGATATTACACACACCTTGCTCAAGGCTTACACAGAGGGTTAATCACACACCCCTTGCTCAAGGCTTACACAGAGGGTTAATGCTCTAAGGGTTAAGCAGGAACCACCCAGGCCCAGCCTACCACCCTGAGCCTCCAGGCACGGATTTCTAGGAACACACTGAACACCCTGTTCCCTCTGAAGGAATTTCATGGAAAAAGCTCAAAAAACACAGGCAGAAAAGGGATCCCTCCAAACAGCCTTAACCCAGCGAGTGCTGGACAAGTGTTTGTGTCCCAAAAAGAGGCTGCACACCCCTCTGGGTCAGGCATGGCCTGCTCTGCTCCTGTTCCAGCCACAGGGAAAGGGACTCGTCCTTGTGCCCTCCCCAGAAGTGTTAACTAAAGTAAACACGTGTGGGCAAACAGCTCCTGCCACCCTCTGCCCTGGAACAACCAACTCCCTTTGCTCTGAGCACCAGAAATGTAAAATAAATCCATCAACCAGCGTGGCTGGGTGTTGTGCCCCAGTGAAGCTCTGCCAGGGAGTTCTCAAAACACTGAAAAACTTTTCACTGATTACTCTGAACCTGAGTTGTTTTGGGGAGGAGGATCCATCCCAAGAGGCAGCTGGCTGGGAGAGGAGTGTGAGATTCCTGGGAAGAGTGTGGAAGAGGACGAGGACAGGGATTCCTGGAAGTGCAGCAGTGTCCCAGCCCTGGGAGCCTCCACGTTCCTCAACAGCCTCAGGCCCAGAGCTCCTGAAAACCAGGGGGCTGTGGGCAGCTGGGGCAGGACAGCCTGGGACAGGACACCCAACAGGGACAGGACACCCAGGGCAGGACAGCCAGCCTGGGACAGGACACCCAGGGCAGGACACCCAGCCTGGGGCAGGACACCCAGCCTGGGGCAGGACACCCAACAGGGACAGGACACCCAGGGCAGGACACCCAGCCTGGGACAGGACACCCAACAGAGACAGGACACCCAGCAGGGACAGGACACCCAGCAGGGACAGGACACCCAGGGCAGGACACCCAGCCTGGGACAGGACACCCAACAGGGACAGGACACCCAGCCTGGGACAGGACACCCAACAGAGACAGGACAGCCAGCAGGGACAGGACACCCAGGGCAGGACACCCAGCCTGGGACAGGACACCCAGCAGGGACAGGACACCCAGCAGGAACAGGACACCCAGCAGGGACAGGACACCCAACAGAGACAGGACACCCAGCCTGGGACAGGACACCCAACAGAGACAGGACACCCAACAGGGACAGGACACCCAGCCTGGGACAGGACACCCAGCCTGGGACAGGACACCCAGCCTGGGACACCCAGCCTGGGACAGGACACCCAACAGGGACAGGACACCCAGCCTGGGACAGGACACCCAACAGGGACAGGACACCCAGCCTGGGACAGGACACCCAACAGGGACAGGACACCCAGCAGGGACAGGACACCCAGCCTGGGGCAGGACACCCAGCCTGGGACAGGACACCCAGCAGGGACAGGACACCCAGCCTGGGACAGGACACCCAGCAGGGACAGGACACCCAGCCTGGGGCAGGACACCCAGCCTGGGGCAGGACACCCAGCAGGGACAGGACACCCAGCCTGGGACAGGACACCCAACAGGGACAGGACACCCAGGGCAGGACACCCAGCAGGAACAGGACACCCAGCAGGGACAGGACACCCAGCCTGGGACAGGACACCCAGCCTGGGACAGGACACCCAACAGGGAAAGGACACCCAACAGGGACAGGACACCCAGCAGGGACAGGACACCCAGCCTGGGACAGGACACCCAACAGGGACAGGACACCCAGCCTGGGACAGGACACCCAACAGGGACAGGACACCCAACAGGGACAGGACACCCAGCCTGGGGCAGGACACCCAGGGCAGGACACCCAACAGGGACAGGACACCCAGCCTGGGCTGTCACAAACAGCTCCTGGTCACACCCCGAGCCATGTCCCCACAGTTCAGGGTGTGTTCAGCAGGAAAACCCCTCACACCGGGGGATGTTCTGCTCCCTGCACACCCCACAAGGCACACACAGCTCAGTGTGTCTGTCCTCGGGCAGCTCTGGGGACATCCCTGCCCTCAGCACTGCAGGGACACCACAGCAGGTGTCACACAGTGTCCCCACAGGTGTCCCCACACAAGGTGTCCCTATACAGAGTGCCCCCACAGGTGTCCCCACATGGGGTGTCCCCACAGGCGTCCCCATACAAGGTATCCCATACAAGGTGTCCCATACAAGGTGTCCCATACAAGGTGTCCCCACACAGGTGTCCCCATACAAGGTGTCCCATACAGTGTCCCCAAAGGTGTCCCCATACAGGGTATCCCCATACAAGGTGTCCCCATACAGGGTGTCCCCACACAGGTGTCCCCATACAAGGTGTCCCACACAGTGTCCCCAAAGGTGTCCCGGGCAGGGCCAGGCGGGCTCACCCCTGGGTTTCCCCTCCCGCCCCGCACACTCAGAGCCCCCCGGGCACAAAGAAGCCCCGGAGGGTTCATTACCCTCATTACCGGGAGCTGCTAATCCTCTGCTGCTCTCCCAGGAGGGAACACAGGGCAAAACAAACCCAAAACCAGCCCCGGGCTGAGTCAGCGCCGCCACTTCCCCTTCTCTCCCCATTCCAGCCCCCGGGATCCCGCGGCACCCGAGGGACCCACAAACCCTCCATTCCCTCCCTCGGTTTGTGCTTTTGGCTTCACCTGCTGCTCACACACACCCGGGCAGGGATGCAGAGATCTCTGTCAGGGGGGAAATTCTACAGAATTTGGGGGAAAAAATCACCCCAAGCCTGGCCTGGGGGGAGCAGAGGAATCCCCACAGTGACCCCGAGCCAGGGGCCATAACCTGGAGCTGTGGCCGCTCCTCTGGGGGGAAAAGTGCCAAAAATTAACTCCCAACGAGGAGATGGGGCCACTAAACCCCTCTGCTGGGGGAACCCCCCAATATAATCAGTTTATTACTGTTATTTGAGGATGAAACCCCCACAGATTCCCCTCCTGGGGCCGCCCAGGAGCTCTGAGCAGACAGAGGGAAGGAGCCCGCGGTGTTCATGGCAGAGAGCGCTGCGCCCCCGGAATTTGGGGTCAGAAATAAAGAAAAAACCCCCGGGGGTTGCTGACTGCCAGGGAAAACAGCAAATAGCGGAGATCAGAATTAATCAGTGAGCACGGGGAGGCCGGGCCGCTCCCTGCCGGGCCCTGAGGCCTGTCCCGGCACCGGCACCGGGGCTGTCCCGGGCCCGGGCGGGGCTCCCGGTTCTCCTCCCGGTACAGGGGGCAGCTCTCCCCTCCCCCGGCCCACCCCCGCCCTCCCTCCCTCCGGTGACCCCCCCGCTGTCCCCGGCCCGGCCCGGTGCTCACCGCCCGGCGTGGTCCCGAACACGGTGCCCCCCGGGGTGGTGCTGTAGTCACCCGGCGGCAGCGGGGCCCCGTCGGGCAGGGTGAGGCACTTTCCGGGGCCCGGGATGTCGCGGCTGGGCGTTTGGCCCTGGCAGCAGCGGCCCGACATGACGGGACCGCTCCGGGACCGCTCCGGGACCGGGACCGGGACAGGACCGGCGCTGCCGCCGCCGCCGCTTCCGGCGCGGGACACGCCCCTTCCGCCGCGGGAACGGGAGGGGCGGGGTCAATGCTGACTGTGGGCGGGGTTTAGCAGGAGGGGGCGGGGTTATGCTAATAGCAATGAGCTCATGAGGGGGCGGGGTTTAGTCAATGAGGGGGAGGGGTTTAGTCAATGAGGGGGCGGGGTTTAGTCAATGAGGGGGCGGGGTTTAGTCAATGAGGGGGAGGGGTTTAGTCAATGAGGGGGCGGGGTTTAGCTCATGGGGCGGGGTTTAGCGGTAAATGGGCGGGGTCTGAGCGAGACCCCCGACGGGTCCCCTTTTTCTCCCCTTGTCCCCCCCATTTGTCTCCCCTATTTGTCCCCCGTGTCTCCCCTTTTTCTCCTCCTTTTTTCCTCTATTTGTCCCCCTTGTCTCCCCTTTTTCTCCCCTTTTTCCTCCCATTTTACCCCCCGAGACACCCCAGCCTGTGTCCCCCGATTTTGGGGTCTCCCTTCCCCCCCCGGTCCCCTGGGAGCCCCGGGGGTGTCCCCAGCTGTCCCTTTGGGGGGGGGGGTGGCCGCCCTGGGCGGTCAGGGCTGTCCTTGGGGACACTGCGGGGACAGATGTCCCTGCCCGTCCCAAATGGCGCTGCCCCCCCCGGGGGGCCGGGAACAAACGCGGGGGGACCCGGGGGGGGACAGGGACACACACACCGAGCCCCCGGGGGTGCTCCACCCGCGCCCGGGGTGTGGGAAAACAGGGTTTGTCTTAATAGTTCATTTAAAATAATAATAATAATAATAATAATTATATATATATATATATATTTAAAGAGGAGCCGAAGAGCGGCGGGAGGGGCGCAGAGTCGGCTGGGGGGACCCAGGGATGAAATCCTGGCATGAAACCCCCCCGAGCATCCTCGGGACCACCCTGCTCGCCAGAAAATCCCCTCCATCCCTCTGGCCGCTCCCCAGGAGCGCTGCGGACCCTGAGCGGACACGGCCCCGTGCTGACCCCTGCCGGGCCGGGCTGCGGGGCCAGACTGTCCCGGGACACTCCAGCAGGGGCCGGCACCGCCCCGCCAGTCCCACCGGGGCTGTGACAGTCCCTGTCCTGTCCCGTGTCCCCGGGGCTGTGACAGTCCCTGTCCCCTGTCCCGTGTCCCCGGGGCTGTGACAGTCCCTGTCCCGTGTCCCCGGGGCTGTGACAGTCCCTGTCCCCAGGGCAGGGCCGGGCTCATCCCTGGAGCCGCCCGGGGGGTCCTGGGGGTCCCCGGGGTATCACTGAGCCTTTCCTGTGGGGCAGCATTTCTGTGTCCAGGGCGGTGCTGGGCTATGGACAGGGGTGTTGGGGGTCCCCAGGGTCCTGTGGGAGCCCAGGGCAGGCTGAGGTGCCCCAGGAACCCCCAGACCCCGGGGCAGGCTGTGGGACCCCCAGGAACCCCCAGAACCACCCCCCCCCCGGGAGCCCCCCAGGAGCCCAGGGCAGACTCTGGTACCCCCAGGAGCCCCCTAGGAGTCCCCAGGAGCCCCCCAGGAGTCCCCCCAGGGCCCCAGGCAGGCTGAGGTGCCAGGCAGGCAGCCCTCACCCTGTGCCAGCTGCTGGATCGATTAACGGGCACTGGGGCAGGAAAAAGAACATTTCCGTCACGGAGTGACATCAGCAGTGACCCCCAGCCCAGAGAGGCGGCCAGTGCATTTCCTCCTCCTCCTCCTCCTCCTCCTCCTCCTCCCCGGCTGCAGGACGGGCCGTTCTGGCCTCAGGGACCGGGGCAAGGCCGGGTTTGGGGCAAATCCTGGGGCTGGGGCAGAGCAGGGCCAGCCCCACCTGGGGGTCACCATCGAGTCCTGCTCAGGGACAGGGACAGCAGAGTCTGCCCAGGGGACAGGGACATCCCAGTGCTCAGGGGACAGGGACAGCCCAGTGCCTGCCCAGGGGACAGGGACATCCCAGTTCAGTGCTCAGGGACAGGGACACTCCTGTATTACTATAATCTCTACCCTTCTGATGATAGTTCACACACCTTCCTGCAAAGTCTCCCAAAACAATCTATGTTGTTTTCATTCCTCTCGGTGATGGATTCCTGCATTGACCACTGGGCTCAGAGAGGTGTTTCCTCACATTGACCAATCCTTGACCAAATCCCAAATACTCTATAAACCCTAAATCATAATAAACTTCTTTCTTTTCCCTGCTTCTACCTGGCGGGTGAGTGGGGTTCTTTTGCTGTCCCAAACTGTGACACTCCTGTCCCTGGATGGGAATCCCAATCCCCAGAGCTGCAGGCAGGGACAAGGGTTGGGTGTTCAGCGATTACAGTGTGTTCCTCTCCAGGGTGTTTTATCTGCCCTTTCCAGGAGCAGCTCCAGGGCTGGAAAACCCTCCGTCACCCTCATGTGATGGGGAGTTATGTCACTATTCCTGGGCTGTGGACAGGGGTGTCGGGGGTCCCCAGGGTCCTGTGGGACCCCAGGGCAGGTTGTGGTGCCCCCAGGAATCCCCCCAGAGCCCAGGGCAGGCTGTGCTACCCCCAGGGCATTTTATCTGCCCATTCCAGGAGCAGCTCCAGGGCTGGAAAACCCTCCGTCACCCTCATGTGATGGGGAGTTATCTCACTATTCCCTCCTAAATCAAGAGCAGAAATGTCTGTCCCTCCACTCCCCCCAGGGTTTGAATCCCTGCGGGCCGAGCCCTGGGTGGTTTTTGGGGAAGGATTCACCCCCCCGGCAGGTCCTGGGGATGGAAATGTGTTTTATAAACCATGAAATGTCCCTGCCCTGGGGGGCGGCCCCGCTGACACCAGCCCCGGCTGGGCTGTGACCACAGGAGGGTTTGCTGGGGCAGGAAACAAATAACCCGGGGGAGGATAAACTCAACTTTCATCTCCTCCATCCATCGCCTCCCGCCTGTGGCTCATCCCCAGCGCTCCCCGTGCCCAGCCCAGCCCCGGGCAGGAGGGGGCACTGCTGGAGCCCATCTCGGTGAGGATGTCCCGGCATTTCCCCCCTCCAGCTGTGTTTACATTCCCCTCCGATCACTGAGATAAGGACGGACCCGGACACAGCCCCGGCCCCAGGGCTGTTCCTGCAGATAAAACTGCCCCATAAACAAACCCATCCTGCCTTTGGGAGGGAAGGGCATCTCCGCCCTGGGCAGGAAACGCTCCCCTGGCACTGCTGGGGGTGCTCAGCCCCCCAAAACTCAGCCCTGGGCTGCGATATTTGGGTTCTGCTCCTGAAACATCCTCTGTGGCTTGGGATTCATTGTGGTACCCACGGCCAGAGCCGGAGGGGGAGAGTTTGCCTCACTCATCATCCTCCTCATCTTCCTCCTTGTCCTCCTGGCTGCTGTTGGTTTTCCTCCCTGCAAACCCTGGGCTGGAAGCGAACACAGCCCGGTGTGAGCCCCGGGAGGGGTCTGGGGGCTGGGGACAGGGGCTGGGCACTGCCAGGGGCTTTGGGGAGGGTGCCCAGGGGGCAGAGGAGGGGCTTTGGGGAGGCACCGGTGTCCCCTGGAGTGGCTCCCTCATCCCCACAGCTCCCCCAAACCAGGCTGGAGCCTCTCCCTCCCCCAGCTTTGGGGCAGAGCTGCAATCCCAGAGGATGCTCCTCTGTCCCTCAGAAATCCCTGCCCCAAAGCTCGGCTCTCTCCCCCTGACGTTATTGCTGTTGTTGATGTTTTTTTGGGTTTTTTTTCTCGACACTTCCCACAGTTTTTGTGAAATCTGGACCCGTGTTGTTGCAAACTTCTCCCTCCTTCCTTCCCCCACCCCAGTTCGCTTTAGCAACAGCTGAAGAAAAACCAGAAACTACTGGAAAGGAGCTGTGGAATCGTCTGTAAAACCTCTGCAGTCCTGGTGGCAGCGAGGACTCTCCCTTCTCCCTCCCCTTGCAGCTGGAGGGAGACGGGACCAGTCAGAAATGAAACCTGCAAAGTCTGATAAAAATATCAGAAATTGGGAGTCAGTGCTGCAGGCCCTGCCCTGCCCTGCTGCTGCCACAGGCTTCCCTCTCAGCAAAGAAAACAGCTTTATAATGATTTATTTTTTCATTTGAAACCATAATTGCACAGGGATCTGGGGGGGCAGGAGCAGGACCTGGGGCTGCCTTGGCACAGCCTTTGTCACTGGCTGCATTTCAGCGTCTCGGTGCCCCTTTCCCTCATTCCCCCGGCGCTGCTCTGGCCTCGGGAGGAGCTGCAGCCCTGGCTGGGGCTGGGGTTGTCCTGGGGCTGCTCTGTGCCTGCTCTGGAGCTGGGGCTGCCTGGGGCTGTTCCTGCTCTGTGACTGCTCTGGGGCTGCTCTGGGGCTGTTCCTGCCCTGGGGCTGTTCTGGGGCTGCCCTGGGGCTGCCCTGGGGCTGCTCTTGGGCTGCTCTGGGGCTGCTCTGGGGCTGTTCTGGGGCTGCCCTGGGGCTGTTCCTGCTCTGGGGCTGTTCCTGCCCTGGGGCTGTTCCTGCCCTGGGGCTGTGCCTGCTCTGGGGCTGCTCTGGGTGATGGGGGAACAGCTTGTTGAGGGGAGCTCCTGGATGTGCAACAGGGTGTGGACCACCCCAGATGCCCAGCACAGACCCTGCCTGAGCCTTGGGAAACCCACACACTGAAACCAGCAGCTTGTGTGTCAGTCAGTGGAACAGCACATTTTTATTATTATTTATTATTTATTATTTTTATTTTAAAATTATTTATATTATTTTAATTATATTAATTATATTAAATTATTTTAATTATTTTATTATTTTTAATTATTTTAATTATTTTTAATTATTTTTATTATTTATTGTTTATTATTATTTATTACTTTTATTAATTTTATTATTTTTTATTATTTTTTATTATTCTGACACAGAGATTTTTTTCTTCTCCTCCTGCCCAAACCCTGCCTGACTGTGCTGCAGCTCCCAGAGCCTCGGCAGGGGGAGGAGAGTTTATATGGTTTATGTGGCGCTTCCTGCAGCCTTCCTGGGACAGGCAGTACCCAGGGGTTAAAGCTCCAGCACAGCCTGTTTATGTGCTGACAAGGAAATGTGATGACAGAGAATCCCAAACAACTTCAAAGGGAGATTTGCGGGTCTGATATGGAAACTATTCCCCAAGTCCAGGAGAGTTTGTCACTTGTGTGGACACACAGGATCCATTCCCAAAGCCCAGCCTGGCCCTGTGCCCACCCCAGTGAGCCCAGAGCTCCTGCCCTGGGGATGGATCTGGGGTAAAGGGGTTCTCCTTGGGCATCCCCTCCTCAGGCAGAGGGAACATCTCATGGTGCTCATGGACATCCCGTGCTGTCCCCAGTGTCCCCAGGATGGGCAGGTGAACCTCCTGGGCATGAACAGGTGAGACCCCCTGGGCATGAACAGGTGAGACCCCCTGGGCATGAACAGGTGAGACCTCTGGGCATGAACAGGTGAGACCCCCTGGGCATGAACAGGAAACCCCCTGGGCATGAACAGGAAACCCCCTGGGCATGAACAGGTGAAACCCCCTGGGCATGAACAGGTGAGACCCCCTGGGCATGAACAGGTGAACCCCCTGGGCATGAACAGGTGAGACCCCCTGGGCACGAACAGGTGAGACCCCCTGGGCATGAACAGGTGAGACCCCCTGGGCATGAACAGGTGAACCCCCTGGGTGTGGGCAGTGCTGGTGCCATCACCTGCTGCACTGGGGCTGGTTTGGACCCTCTGTGTGATGGGAAACTGAGGAAGCTGATCCAGAGGGGACAGGGGGGCTCTGGTGTCCCTCTGGTGTCCCCAGCCTGGTGTCCCCAGCAGTGACAGCCCAGGGACTGCACCCACCGTGTGATGGGTTTATCTCGTGTCCTGTGGTGCCAGCGTGAGGCCACATGCCAGGGAGGGAGCGAGCTCTCTGCTATAAAAAGCTTTTTGTTTTATCCAGAGCTGCTACTTGAGCTCTCAGCCCTCACTCTCTGTGACCAGGCAGAGCCCCTGTGCCCTCAGATGTGTCTGGGATCAGCTCAGGCATCTGTTTCCTCTCTCCAAACACATCCCTGGGCACCAGGAACTGCTTGTGCTGCCCAGCGAGGATTTGTCTGCCTGTTCCCTGCAGCCCAGCTCTCCCCGGGCAGGGATCTCCCCTCATTGATTCCCATTCTCTGTGTGTAAAGGAGGATTTTTAAATACCCATTGTTTATCCTGCAGCGGCGGCAGCCAAAGGAGCTGCTCTGATCCGTGGCATAAACATATTTTCCCAGAGTTTTCTAAACAACACTTGACCCTTTGGCCTCCTGTGGCATTTTTCCAGGGCTGGCTCTGCCTCCCCCCCTGCCAGTGGCCACGCAGGTAGAGCCAGGCCTGGCCAGGGATGGGAAAGGGAAGAGGATGATTTTCCCCTGGTGACAACCCCAAACTGGACACTCTCCATCCCTGTGGGGGCTCGAATCGAGGCTCTGGAGCAGCAGGGATGGGGCTGAGACCCAGCTCCTCTGGGCTTCAGCTTTTCCAGCTGTAAAACTGGGACAAAGATTCGGAGCCACGTTACTTCCCTGGGAGTGCTGGGAGGCCTGGGACCCTCCCTTCCTCTCCCCAGCCCTGGGTGAGCCCTGGGGACGGGGCAGGGCGTCCAGCCCTCCTGCCAGGGACTGCTCTGAGCTCCAGGGGGGAGCCCTGGGGATGGGGGCTCCCCTGGGGGGCTCCTGGCTGTCTGTCCTGCCGTGGGCAGGGTGTCTGTGTGTCTGGGATGCAGGGGGAGCTCTGTCCTGAGCACAGCCAGAAAATGCCATGGGGGTCTGTCAGCAGGAAAAGAGGCTGTGAAATCCCCAGGGATGGGTCTGGCAGCCCCCCCGGGTGTCTGGGAGCTGCACAGGGCCCAGCTGGGGCTGCCAGGGGAGAGCAGGCAGGGATGAAAGGGGGAGATGAGGATGGGAACAGAGGTGAGGATGGGAAGCCCAGGGAAGGGTGGGGAAACCAGCAGCCCCTGGTCACTCCAGAGCTGCCCATCCTGCCCCTTTGGTGACCCCACACTGCCCAGCACTATCCCTCATTATCCAGGGACATTCCCAGGGGTGCTCTGGCTTTCCTTTCACACACAAATCCAGTCCCCGGTGTCCTCTGGAGCTGAGCTGAGTGTGCTGCCCCACCGGGCACACCACGGGCTCCCTGCACACTCTGCCTGTGCCTGGGGCCAGCCTGGGGCCAGCACAAACTCCCCTGGGAGCAGAACCCCCAGCTCAGCCCCAGCCAGCAGCAAACCCCAGGCCTGGGAGCTCACTGAGCTCAGATCAAGCCGAAATCCAAAATTTTTTGAAAATCCAAAGCAGCCTTGTAAAGATCGAGCTCGTAAAAGCAGGACTCTGCTCTGGGAGCTCATGAATGGGAAGAAATGCCAACCAGATCGGTTTTACACATGTTTTTTCCGTCTTTGTCGACATTCCCCTGTTTGGCTGAAACTTCAAACTGCCACATTTGGAGACCGCCTGTCTTAGAAGTTCCAGTATTTGTATAAATAACTGATAGGGAGAGATGATCCCCTCTGGAGGCTGCCCAGGAGCTCTGGGAGCAGCGATGAGCCTGAGGAGCCCCACAGAGTTTTTGGGGGTTGCCCAGGGGCTCTGGGAGCAGTGATGAGCCTGAGGAGCCCCACAGAGTTTTTGGGGTTCTCCAGGGCCAAGTGTGGGGCAGGAATTGTGGGTGGGGGTCTCCAAACACCAGCACCCACCCAGATTGGGGAAGGGGAGCAAGAAAATCTCCTCCATCCATTGGGGAGGAGGTTCAGGCAGCAAATACGGCAGTGAGGTGGTGACTGTGGGCCTGGTGTCACCTTTGGAGGTGGCTGTCCCTCTGCCAACCCTGGGCAGGGGGACAATGGGGGGGTCACTGTCCCCAGCAGGGACACAGGGGGACAATGGGGGGGGTCACTGTCCCCAGCAGGGACACAGGGGGACAATGGGGGGGTCACTGTCCCCAGCAGGGACACAGGGGGACAATGGGGGGGTCACTGTCCCCAGCAGGGACACAGGGGGACAATGGGGGGGGTCACTGTCCCCAGCAGGGACACAGGGGGACAATGGGGGGGGTCACTGTCCCCAGCAGGGACAGCCCGTCCTGCCCAGGGGGAGCCTGAGCACAGCCAGGGCTGCACGGAGAGGGGACCTGGGGAACAGGGACAGATGTGGGGGATTGGGGACTCAGAGAGGGGCTGGAGGGCACAGGGAAGGGCTGGAGGGCACAGGGAGGATGGAGAGCCCGGAGAGGGGATGGAGGGCACGGCCAGGGGATGGAGAGCCCGAGAGAGGGGCTGGAGGGCACAGGGAGGATGGAGAGCCCGGAGAAAGGCAGGAGGACACGGCCAGGGGATGGAGAGCCCGGAGAGGGGCTGGAGGGCACAGGGAAGGGATGGAGGGCATGGAGAAGGACGGGAGGGCACGGAGAAGAGCTGGAGGGCACAGGGAGGGGATGGAGGGCACAGGGAGGGGATGGAGAGCCCGGGGAAGGGCGAGAGGGCACGGCCAGGGGATGGAGAGCCCGGAGAAAGGCAGGAGGGCACAGCCAGGGGCTGAAGCGCCCGGCGGGGATGCCGGGGGGGAGCGTGTCCGGGGCAGAGGAGGCGCTCCCCGTCCCTCGCCCCGGGATGGGGCAGCGGGGCCGCCCCGCGCCTTTAAAGGCTCCTCCCCCGGCCCGGAGGGGACCCGGCCCCGGCGCTCCGGCCCCAGGGCTGCGGCCCGGCCGAGATGAGCCCCGTCCCCTCCGGGAACGGCAGCGCCTGGGGCGGCCCCGGGAACTGCAGCGGGGCGGGCAGCCCGGGCCGGCAGTGCCTGCTGGGCACCGCCATCGCCGTGGCCGTGCTGCTCACCGCGGCCGGGAACTCGCTGGTGGTCGCGGCCATCGCCAGGACCCCGCGGCTACAAACAGTGACCAACGTGTTCATCACGTCCCTGGCCTGCGCCGACCTCATCATGGGGCTGCTGGTGGTGCCGCCGGGGGCCACGCTGCTGCTCAGCGGGCACTGGCCCTATGGAAACACAGCCTGCGAGCTCTGGACCTCGCTGGACGTGCTGTGTGTCACCGCCAGCATCCAGACCCTGTGCGCCATCGCCGTGGACCGCTACCTGGCCGTCACCGCCCCGCTGCACTACGAGGTGCTGGTGACCAAAGGGAGAGCCCGGGCCGTGGTTTGCCTGGTCTGGGCTGTCTCTGCCTTTATCTCCTTCCTGCCCATCATGAACCACTGGTGGCGGGCCGGGGGCGATGAGCGGGCGGCGCGGTGCTATGAGGACCCGCGGTGCTGCGACTTTGTCACCAATGTCACCTACGCCATCGTGTCCTCCACCGTGTCCTTCTACGTGCCGCTGCTGGTGATGATCTTTGTGTACGTGCGGGTGTTCTCCGTGGCGTCCCGGCACGTCCGGCTCATCGGGAGGGCCCGGGGCAGGTTCCTGCAGGAGCCCCCCGGGTGCCCCCGCCGCAGACCCTCCCGCCTTTGGGCCATCAGGGAGCACAGGGCGCTCAAGACCCTGGGCATCATCATGGGCGTGTTCACCCTCTGCTGGCTGCCCTTCTTCGTGGCCAACATCGTCAAGGTTTTCTGCCGCTCGCTGGTGCCGGAGCGGCTCTTCGTGTTCCTCAACTGGCTGGGCTACGCCAACTCCGCCTTCAACCCGCTCATCTACTGCCGCAGCCCCGAGTTCAGGAGCGCCTTCCGCCGCCTGCTCCGCCGGCCCCGCCGGGCCCCCGCCCCGCACGGGGACCCCCGGGGCTGCCCCTGCGCCCCCCGCCCCCGGGGGAGCCCTGCGGGGGATGGCAGAGCGGCCCCCGGGGGGTCTGCAGGGGACGGAGGGGCTCGGGGAGAGGAGGAGGAGGAGGTGACCCTGCCCCGGGGCGGGGGGCACGGCCGGTGGTCCCAGGGCGAGTCCCGGCCGCAGGGAGCGCGCACAGCGCTGGGAGCGCCGCTGGAGGAGGAGTAGGTACCTGCAGGGTTTGCTCTGGGGGGTCCTGGCTGTCCCTTTGGGGAGGGGGTGTCCGTGTGGGGCTGCTCTGACACGGCAGAGCCCGGGGGACACGGGAGAGCCCGGGGGACACGGGAGGGGACACGGCAGAGCCCGGGGGACACGGGAGGGGACACGGCAGAGCCCGGGGACACGGCAGAGCTCCGGGATGTGGGGCCGGGCACCGCTGTCCTGTCCCCTGGTGGTCCCCTGAAGCTCTGGCCCCTCCACTGGGCTGTAAAATTGGGGTCCCCACCAGACCAGCCCCACTCCAGGACTGTCCGCTGCTCCCGGGTGAAGGAAACACGGGGGGTGAACAGGGAGGAGAAACAGCTGAGCAGGAACGTCCCACAGCCGGGATTTCCCTTCCCCCGGTCCCAATTCCTGCCGCTGGAGAAGGGGAACGCGGGGATCCCTCCCCAGCGGGGCACTGAGGCTCCGGGCTCCGCACTCTGGGCTTTGCCCTCCAGCCGTGTAAAATCTGGGAAGGGAATTAATTCATTTCATCCCGCCCCGTCCCTGCACGGGAAACGCGCTCCCGGAGGCGACAGCACGAGAACAGCGGGGGCTGGAGGGGCTGCTGGGGGCTGGAGGGGCTGGTGGGGGCTGGCAGGGGTGGTGGGGGGCTGGAGGGGCTGCTGGGGGCTGGCAGGGCTGGTGGGGGCTGGCAGGGCTGGCAGGGCTAGTGGGGGGCTGGCAGGGGTTTTGGGGGGCTGGCAGAGGTGGCAGGAGGCTGGTAGGGCTGGCAGGGGTTTTGGGGGGCTGGCAGGAGAGGTGGAGGGCTGGCAGGGGTCTGGCAGAAGTGGGGGGACCCCCAGGCTGTGTCTCTGCCCTGCCCAGAGCACCCTGACACACCTTTACACTCCAAATTGCAAAATTGCAAGGTGCTGTTTATCCACACTGAGGTGGTGGTTTTTTTTTTTTTTTTTTTTTTTTTTTTAACACTAGTATGACAAAATTTGAGTTATCCTGGTTATTGCGCATTTTCACCGTGTTTTCCCTGCTGACGCTGAGGGCAGGAGAGTTCCCTGGCAGCCTGGGGGGGGTGTGCGGGTAGAGACACCAGGGGTGTTCTCGGGGAGGATTGAACCACCGGGGACCCGGGGCAGGGCCGGGGGGACAGGACAGGCCGGGCTCTCACCCCTGCGCTCCCCGTTCCAGGTTTCCTGGCGGAGAGACGCCCCCGGGCCCGTCCGAGTGACTGCGAGCAGCGAGAACGGGGAGGAGAGGAGAGACCCTTCCCCGGGCGGGCCATCGCCCCCCGGCCCCTCCTGTGCCCGCCCTGGCCGCCGCCAACCCGGTGTCAGCCCGGCCGCCGTCACCGGCGCCTCCCCGCAGCTTTAACCCTCCCTGGAGCCCTCCGAGCCCGCTGAGGTGCTGCCGCGGGTCCCCGTCCCCAGCCCAGCCCGCTGGGTGACACCTGTGTCACCTCCCACCCTCTTCTTGCAGGGCCGGGGATGACGGAGGCGGCCGAGCCCGCGGGGCCCGCACAGACCCCAGGAGGAGGAGGAGGAGGAGGAGGAGGAGGAGGAGAATCTCCCTCGGTGGTTTGGGGACAGTGCCGGGTTCTCAGTGCCGGAGATGTGGAGCTGCTCTGTGAGCAGATGTGGGGAGAAGCTCTGGAGCTGCTCGGAGAGGGGCAGCAAAGCCTCAGGGATGTGTGGGAAAGGGATAAACTCCTGTCTGGGCTGCCCCTGGCACAGCTGGATGTGCGGGCAGGGGATAAACTCCTGTCTGGATGTGCGGGCAGGGGATAAAGGATAAATCCCACCTGGGCTGCCCCAGGCACGGCTGGATGTGCAGGAAAGGGATAAATCCACCTGGGCTGCCCCCGGCACAGCTGGATTGCCCCTGGCACGGCTGGATGTGCGGGCAGGGGATAAACTCTACCTGGGCTGCCCTGGCACGGCTGGATGTGTGAGCAGGGGATAAACTCCTGTCTGGATGTGCGGGCAGGGGATAGAGGATAAATCCCCCCTGGGCTGCCCCCGGCACGGCTGGCAGTGGGATGTGCCAGCTCTGCTTTCCTGAAGGACAAAGGACCTTGTCTTCCCAGGCCTGGCCAGTTTTGGACAATGTTGAGAAGGAGAGCAGAGCCTCCCGCAGGCTCGGGCCCTTCCCAGGGTTCCCATCCCTGCCCCAGCTGCCCATTCCAGGGCCCAGTGCAATTCCAGGAGCTGCAGTTGGTGCCTCCAGCAAAGGAAAACTCAGGGGAATGAGGGGAGCTCTGAGCCCAAAGGACTTCCAAAAGCAGGAATTGGGATCTCGTCAGGTCTCTTGGCAGTTTCTCCCTCTCGTTTGGGACAGAGTTTGTGTCTGTGGCCCTTGGGGCAGGAGGTGGGTGCTCACCTCCCCCTGCTCTGCCCCACAGCACCCTTGGGCTCAGGCTGGTGTCAGAGTCCTCAGTGACTGTGCAGGGTTTGTCCTGGTTTGTGTCACCCCTGGCGTGTGAAATAAACCTCTGGATCTCTGCGGTGCCTCCAAATCTGTGCTGAGCAGAGGGTGCTGCTCCATGGGCTGTTCCTGGGGGCTCCCTGAGCTTTGGGGGGGGTTATCCCCTTTCCCAGGGCTGTGACCAGCAAGGAAAAGCTCTGGGCACACCATGGGGCTCCCCCTGAGCCCTGCCCCACGTTCCTACACCCCAGACCTGTCAGAGGTGTCCAGTGCCAGCTCCTGGTCCCAGGGAAATCCCAGCTCCTGGTGCCAGGGAAATCCCAGCCCTGCACAGGAACCAGACCTGGGGTGCTGCAGGGTCTCCCCTGCTGGGATCATTCCCTGGTGTTTTGCTCTCAACACCCTGCAGTGATGAAATCACCGAATAAAGAGAAGAAATGCAGCTCAGGAGTGTTCCCAGAGCCTCAGGCCCGGGTCTGGTGATGCCTGGGGGCTCATCCCTGATCCCAGCAGTGGGCCCTGAGCACAAGCAGATCCTGTGTGTCCCCTCCATGGGCTCATCCTGCACTCAGGGACACAGCCCAGCCCAGCCCAGCCCAGCCCAGAGCTGCTCCTTGGGCCTCAGGAGCTCTGGGTGACCTCCCAGCAGGGGAGGGGAGGGTGGGCTGGCTCGGGGGTCCCAGTGATCAGTGATCTCACTGGCAAGGCCGGTTTCTGATCAAGGCAAAGTGTGCCCAGGTGGGCTGTGGGCGCTGCTGGGGCTGTGAGGGGGCGGTGGGTGCTTTGGTGCCACCCCCAGCCCCTCCCACACCTGCCCTGAATTCCCACCCTGCCCCTCCCGGCTCCCCCTCGCCTTTATCAGCGGTGGGTGGGAGGGAGGGGCTCGTTGCCCTGCGGTTCCTGCTGTCTCGGGTGCTGGATTTGCTCTGGAGGATGAACAGCTCCTTTGACCTCCCCCGGTCGCTGGCCGAGGACCGGCCGGTGGTCGCGCTGTGGGGTAGGACCGGGAGGCCTGGGGTGGGCTGGGGGACGGTGGGGCCGTGCCCTGCAGAGAGTCGGGCTGGGGACAGTGCCTGTGCCCTGCAGAGCCGGGCTGGGGGAATGTGGCTGTGCCCTGTGGCTGTGCCCTGTGGCTGTGCCCTGTGGCTGTGCCCTGTGGCTGTGCCCTGTGGCTGTGCCCTGCAGAGAGCCGGGCTGGGGGCTGTGGCTGTGCCCTACAGGCAGCCGGGCTGGGGGCTGTGCCCTGCAGAGAGCCGGGCTGGGGGCTGTGGCTGTGCCCTACAGGCAGCCGGGCTGGGGGCTGTGGCTGTGCCCTGCAGGGAGCCGGGGTGGGGGCTGTGCCCTGCAGGGAGCCGGGCTGGGGGCTGTGCCCTGCAGGGAGCCGGGCTGGGGGCTGTGGCTGTGCCCTGCAGAGAGCCGGGCTGGGGGCTGTGCCCTGCAGGGAGCCGGGGTGGGGGACTGGGGGGCTGTGCCCTGCAGGGAGCCGGGCTGGGGGCTGTGGCTGTGCCCTGCAGGGAGCCGGGGTGGGGCACTGTGGCTGTGCCCTGCGCCCTGCAGAGCCGGGCTGGCTGTGCCTCCCCTTTCCCCCAGAGTGAACACCCGGGAAATCCTCCCGTCTGGTTCTGGGTGGGGGGAACGCCTCTGTTTTGCCTTTTGGGAGGTAACAGCCCCCGCCGTGCCCCCAGGCTGCCAGCTGGGCACGGACACCCCGAGCTGTGTGCTGGAGGAGGACGATGACTTTTTGGAGCACCTGGTGCTGCTGAGTACGGTGAGACCCGAGCCCTGCCCGGAGCCCCCCCAGAGCTCTCCCGGCGGCTCCTCCACGGGCTCTGTGCTCTGTGCAGATCTGCCTGGGGGCTGAGGCCGGGGACGAGCTGCACCTGGTGGCCGTGGGCGCAAAAAACGCCTCCGGGGAGCAGCGGCCGGTGCCCATCGCGGCTCTGAGGAGCTCCCTGCTCACCATGGTAAGGGCAGCCTCCCCCAGCCCCTGCCCGGGGGTCCCAGGGGGCTTGTATTCCTCTGGGGAATGGTTTCTTTCCCCTCTCGACCCCCTGGAACCTCTTAACATACAGTTTAACCCTTCCTTCCCTTCTCTCTCTAATATTCTGAGTCCAGCCATCCCTTCCCGAGCAGGAGGCTGCTGCTCCACTGCCCTGCTCTCCCTTGTTCTCTCTTTCCCCCCTGGAAACCCCAAAAATTAAACAAAGGTCCCGGGAAAGAGCCTCTTTTGATACCTTTTGTCTTGTCCCTGGTAGATTTTCCCTCCAAAGCCCCCCGGGAGGGGGGTGGAGGGTTAATTCTGTCAGGGCCTGGGGGTCTCTGAGCTCCAGCTCTTCGCAGATCAGCCTCAGAGGTCTGGAGCTCATCCCTCCCGTCACCTTCGTGCTCCAGTGCGGATCCGGCCCGGTTTATCTGAGCGGGCAGCGCGTCACCCGTGAGTGTCACCGGCCCGGGGGCTCGGGGGGCGCTGGGGATGCTCGGGGTCCTTGGCCGGGCTGGGGGCTGCTGGCAGTGCCAGGCTGCCCACGATGGGCTGTGCCACCTCCTGCTCTGTGGCCATGGAGGGGACAGTGGCATCACTCCTGGGTGGGGAGGGGTCTGCAGCCCTGGAGGGGACAGTGGCAGCACTCCCGGGTGGGGAGGGGTCTGCAGCCCTGGAGGGGACAGTGGCGGCACTCAGGGGGTGGGTTGGGGTCTGCAGCCCTGGAGGGGACAGTGGCAGCACTCCCAGGTGGGGAGGGGTCTACAGCCCTGGAGGGGACAGTGGCAGCACTCCCGGGTGGGGAGGGGTCTGCAGCCCTGGAGGGGACAGTGGCAGCACTCAGGGGGTGGGTTGGGGTCTGCAGCCGGGCAGGGGACAGTGGCATCACTCCTGGGTGGGTTGGGGTCTGCAGGTGGGTTGGGGTCTGCAGCCGGGGAGGGGACAGTGGCATCACCCCCAGGTGAGGTGGGCTCTGCAGCCGGGGGGTTTCAGCCCTGTCCGGGGTCGGGGTCTCCCCTGCTGCAGCCTCTCCTCTCCTCTCCGCAGTGGGATGACGGTGCTGTGTCTGAAGCCACCGGGAAGAGCTCTCGGAGGAAGATGTGGCTGATGAGGATGATGATGATGGGGCAGCCTGGGGCAGGCTCTGGCTCTGGGGTGGGGGGCTGGTGTGGTGGTGGGGGGGACACCCAGGGCCCCCTGTGAGGGTGGGGGGTCCTTACAGAGGGACACAAACTGTCCAGACTTCTGTGTCATCCTTTGTCCTCCCCCTGCCCGGGCTGGTCCCCTCAGCTCCCCCAGGCACAGCTCAGCCTCTCCCGCCTCTTTGTACAGGCAAATTCCAATTAATAAATGCGGGAATTCACTTTTGTGCATAAGTGGCCGATTATTTTGATGCATGAGCACCCCACGAGCACCCAGCTCATCAGGGGAGGGTTAAACAGTGCAGACTTGAGTGCCCCAGTAAGGTTTTCAGATATCCCGTTATTTCAGGAGCAAAGAAAGGCCAGGAAGAAGCATTTAATTAAATAAATTTTAATTATTTACATTTTCTGCTGTCTCAACAGCTATACAATGATAAATAACGCAATTATTGTGTTAATTGCAATAGCTTAAAATCAATCAAACTTTCCCCAGTGGAGGCGGGCTCTGAGGATGTACCTTGGGAGGAGGTTCTGGCAAATGGGGATTTATTTACAGGTTTTTTCTCCCTGCTGAAGTCCCTCCCTGAGCAGAACAAAGCGTGGCTCTGGCTGGCTGTGGGGTTTGGAAACCTTTGACCATGAGGGTTTATTCCAAGGCTGTCCCCGAGTGTCCCCTCTGAGGTGAGTGACACCACACGGAGGGTGGGAGTCGGTCTAAAAACCCAATTAATGCAGATTTGGATGGTGGAGCTTCAGGGGGATGTTGGGTTTGTGATCAAAGCGGGGCTGGGGCAGCTCACCTGGGGGGTTTCCAGCACAGGTGCAGCCCCTCGGCCTCACAGCCCTGCACAGGGACTGGTACCCACGGCCTGTACCCCACACCTGGACACGCACCTGTGTGTGCTCACGGGCACCTGTGCGCCCTGAACTGCCGGGACACGGCCCTGCACTGAACTGTGCACCTGAACCCATCTGTACCTTCACCTGTATGCACCTGTACACACCTTTGCTCACCTGTACACACCTGTACCTTCACCTGTATGCATATGTACTCATCTGTACCTACACCTGCACACACTCATGCATCCACACATGTACACCTGTGTACACTCACCTGTGCACACCTGTACTCACCTGTACCTGTGCGCATATGTACTCACCTGTACAAACCCGTGCACACACACATGCACACCTGTGCACACCTGTACTCATCTGTGCCTATACCTGTGCATACATGTACCTGCCTGTACTCATCTGTACACACCTGTACACCTGTGCATACTTGTACAAACCCATACATACACACCTGTACACACCTGTGCACACTCACCTGTACACACCTATAGTCACCTGTACACACTTGTGCACACTAACCTGTACACACCTGACTACCTGTACAAACCCGTGCACACTCACCTGTACACCTGTGTGTACCTGTACAAACCCGTGTATGCACACTTGTACACCTGTGCACACTCACCTGTACATACCTACACTCACCTGTGCACACCTGTATTCACCTGTACCTGTACGCATATGTACTCACCTGTGCACACTCACCTGTGCACACTCACCTGTGCACACTCACCTGTGCACACCTACACACACCTGTGCACACTCACCTGTACATACCTACACTCACCTGTGCACACCTGCCCAGGCCAGGCCCCGCCCCCCGAAGCCCCGCCCTCCCCGTGGTCTCGCGAGAGGGGCGGGGCGGGTCTCCCATCCCCATTCCCGTCCCGTCCCCTCCCCGGCCATTCCCGTCCCCGCCGCGGCCATGGCGGGCCCGGCCCCGGCCTGGGCGCCCACCCACGTCCGGGTGACGGTGCTGCGGGCCCGGGGGCTGCGCTCCAAGGCGGCGGCGGGCGGCAGCGACGCCTACGCGGTGATGGCGCTGGGCCGCGACAAGTTCCGCACGTCGGTGGCCGAGCGGTGCCGGGGGGAGCCGCTGTGGCGGGAGGAGGCCACCTTCGAGCTGCCGGCCCGGCCTGCCCCGCTCCGCCTCACCGTGCTGCACCGCGCCCTCACCGGCGCCGACAGGTTCCTGGGCCGGGCCGAGCTGGAGCTGGCGGCCCTCAGGGGGGACGGGGACCGGCGGCACACGCGGTGAGGCCGGGGGGCTTTGGGGATGGGGAGGGGGTGCTCGGCTGGAGGGGTGAGAGCGGGTCTGGGTCTGTGGGAGATGGGGACAGGGATGGAGGGGTCCCTGGGGGTTCTAGGGAGGAGGTTTGTGGGGGTCTCTGAGCCCCACGAGGCCGGGGGCAGGTTTGGAGGGGGTGTCTGTGTCCCACTGGAGATGGGGACAGGGATGGAGTGGTCCCTGGGGAAGTTGAGGAGGAGGTTTTGGGGGTCTCTGAGCCCCACGAGGTCAGGGATAGTGATGAGGGGGTGTCTGTGTCCCACTGGAGATGGGGACAGGGATGGGGGATGCTCGGCTGGAGGGGTGAGGGGGGGTCTGGGTCTGTGGGAGATGGGGACAGGGATGGAGTGGTCCCTGGGAGTCCTAGGGTGGCTGGGGAGGAGGTTTTGGGGGGTCTCTCAGCACCACAGGGCTCAGGGACAGGTTTGGAGGGGGCTTTTGTGTCCCACGGAAGATGGAGAGGAGGATGGAGTGGTCCCTGCGGGTTCTAGGGAGGCTAGGGAGGAGATTTTGAGGGGTCTCTGAGCCCCACGAGGTCGGGGACAGGTTTGGAGGGGACCTGAGTGCCCCATGAGGACAGGGACGGTGATGGGGGGCGGGGGGGCGGTCTGTGTCTCATGGGACATGGGGAGGAGGATGGAGGGGTCCCTGCGAGTTCTAGGGAGGAGGTTTGGAGGGGGTTTCTCAGCACCACGGGGGTCGGGGACAGGTTTGGAGGGGACCTGAGCACCCCACGAGGTCAGGGATGGTGGTGACAGGGTGTCTGTGTCTCTGGGAGATGGGGAGAGGTTAACTCGTGTCAGGGGTGGATAATTCCACATTCCAGCAGTGACCCCGCTGCTGTCAGCAGGGCTGGGAGCCGCTCTGTGTCACCCTCCCTGCTCTGAACACAAACACGGGGTGAAACCCAGGGGTGGTTCCCGGGAGGCTTTACCGGGAGTCAGCAGAGCCTTTGTGATGTGCTGGTGACTCACCTTCCTCCCCGGCTCACCTGAGCGCTGCCGTGGAGCTGGAACAGCTTTGTCAAGGCTTAATGAGGCCCTGCCTTCATTAGGGCTGTGTCAGACTCTGCTGTGTTTACACTGTGCAGCCCCTTGGTCAGCAGAGCTCGTTCCTTTGTGTCTGGGCAGAGGAGAATTGAGGGGGAGAATAAATGAAAATACAGCTTTGGTACTCCTGGGGAAATCTCTCGTGTTTTCAGTGGTTTCCAGCCCTCGGTCTCCTGTTTGAAGCCTGTTTTGTTCTTGCTGCCATGGCCATGTGTGGCCATACAGGATTAGGTTTATTAGGAAAATGGGTGCATGTTGACTGACAGGTGCTCACTAACATAATAAATACCATTAATGAGATTTTTTTTTTTTCTTTTGTGGTCTGGGAGTTGTCAGTCCATGATTTCCTTCCAGGGGTGCCTCTTTCAGCTGTGGCTGAGCTGCCTTTGCTGAGCACAGAGTTTGCCTGTGGCTCTTAGGGCTCAATTGTGGCACCACAGCCCCGTGAGCACAGGATGCTCCTGGAAATCACAGCTCTGCAACAAAAGTGCCCAGTGCTGGCTCGTGTTAAAGGCAAAGGGGTTGTGATTCCTGGGCTGCTGCAGCTTCAGGGACTGGGAGAAGCCTCCTGGTAAATCCCCTTCCCTGGGTGTTGTCTAACCCCAGGCTGGAGCAGCTGATTGTAGCTCAAGTGTTTATTTAGAATCCCAGAATGGACCTTAAAGCCCCTCTTGTTCCACCCCCTGCCCTGGCAGGGACAACATCCCCTGACCATTGCTCCGTACCTGGCCTTGAACACTGTGAGGGACAGGACAGACTCAGCATCAGGGCCTCACCACCCTCAGAGGGAAGAATTTCTCCCACATTTCCCTCTCAAGTGTCTGTAACAGATTCCTGAACCCATCTCCTTCAGTTATCCCCATTAGTTTTGAATTTTCTCTGGAGCAAACAACCTTTTCTTGTTCTCTTCTGTTGCTTCCAGTGCACCTTTGGAGGTTGAAGTGCAAATCTGATGGCAGGGCACATTTGCATGCTCTGTTTGCTCCCTTTATTTTCCCCTTCCAGCTGGTGAGGAGGAGGAGGAGGAAACAAAGCACTTTCCAGGCAGCTTTTACCTATGGGTTCTGTGGGAATTCCCTGTGGTTCCATCAACAAACAAAACCATGGTGGTGTGCAGTGCTGATAATGCTGTTTGCTGGCTCAGAAGTGGTTTGGGTGTCACTGAGGGGTGGTTTGGGTGTCACTGAGGGGTGGTTTGGGTGACACTGAGGGGTGGTTTGGGTGACACTGAGGGGTGGTTTGAGGGTTTGGAGGTGGTGGGACTGTGGTTTGGGCTGCCCTGGGCACTCCCCACACAGAGCTCAGTGTTTGGGGAGGGAGAGGGCTGTGTCTGAGCAATGCCCTCCCTGCTGCCTGCCAGTCCTGAGCCTGGGGAGGTGAGTGGAAATCCCCCGAGCTCTGTGAGGCTGGGGTTGGCTCTCTGCTGTTGATGATTAGGGGTTCCTTGGCTCAGGAGGCATTAAGGAGCTGGAATGAAAGGTATGAGGGTGTGGGATGTGTGTGCAGCTCTGAGGCTCCACTTCAAAGCCCTGGCCCCTGCCAGTGTCAGGGGAGAGATGAAAGGGCAGAGGAGAGGGGCTGAGCCGAAATACAGGAATTCCATGTTGTGTTTCTGTCTTTCTCTCTTTTTATTAACCCTTCCTGATCTGGATTTTAAACCAAATCTCACCAATAACTTTCTGTTTACGATAAGGAATGTTTTCCTTGGCACCTGGGGCTGTCACCATGACGTCACCATGAGATTAAAGCCTTTCTTTTCCTACACTGTGGGTTGATTTGATTCTTCAGCCATAATCACCCTCCACATTCTCAATTCACTGCTGGTTGAAGACCTCTCCTCTTTGTCACTGCAGGTGGTACAAGCTTCACTCCAAACCAGGCAAGAAGGAGAAGGAGAGAGGGGAGATCGAGGTGGATATCCAGTTCATGAGGAGCAACATGACAGCCAGCATGTTCGACCTGTCCATGAAGGACAAGCCCCGCTCCCCCTTTGGGAAGCTCAAGGACAAGCTCAAGGGCAAGAGGAGCAGTGGGCTGTCAGACACAGCCTCAGCCATCGTCCCCAGCACGTCCCACTCCCCTGCTGACAGCGAGGACGAGGCGGTGGAGAGGGAGAAGGAGAAGAAGAAATCCAAGTTCAAGGCGCTGTTCTCCAAGCCTGGCCTGCAGAAAACGTCCCTGTCCCAGTCCCTGTCAGTGCTGCCCACCCAGCAGCCCCTCACCCCCAGGGTCCGCCTGCGCCCCAGCGACTTCCAGCCCCAGTGGGATGAGGAGGGGTCTGAGACCTCTCCTGCCTCAGAACGTGAGTGTTGGCACAAAACCTTCCTCCAGAGGGTTATTTAGACTTTTCACGGCACTGGTTAATTCTTTTCTGTCTGAACAAATCCATAGGAAGCCCCTGCTGGCACTGGGGCTGTCAGTAGTGTCAGAGAAAAGGTTGTTCTTGTGTCTTGAATTTCTACCTGTTTTTGTTTTTGTTTTTTTTTCCCAGGATCCTTTGAAAACACACTGGAAGAGAAGCCAGCTCCTTCCCCTCTGTTCAAATCTCGTAAACCAGCCTTTTTGGACAGCAGGCAGCCAACCCAAGGCAGCAGTAACCACACCAAGAGAGATGGGCTCTCTTTGTTCAGTGGCCTTAAATCCAAAAGTGATCCTGTGTCCAAGTCCAGCCTGTGCATCAATGGCAGCCACGTTTATATGGAAGACCCCACGACAAAGGACAAGACTCCAGCCTCCTCCCCTTCTCCTCACAACCTCAGGAGGAAGCAGCACTTTGCTTCAGAGGAGAACCTGTCCTCCAGGCCCACCAAACCACCTGAAGAGGTGGGGAGAACCTCTCCTGCTCAGGCTTTCTCCGGCTCCACATCCTTGGAGACCTTCAAATCCATGACTTTGCCGTCGTACAAACTGCTCAGCAGCGAGGAGAACCTGGACACCAGCGCTCCACCCAGCCTGGAGGCTGTCAGAGAGACCAAAAAACCAGACACCAAAAAGTCTGCCCTGCTCTCCCTGGTCACTGGGAAGAAGGAAATGGCGGCGAAAACCAACGATGCTGAAATTATTCCTGACAGGACCCTGCAGAGCCAGGAAAACACAATTCCAGAAGAGAAGAAAAGTGAAGAGGAGGCCAAGTGCCCTGAAGTCCCAGCAGATCTGGGCAGAGGGAGCCCCTCAGGAGACGCTCACCATGAGGATGAGACTGTCACAAACAAGCAGCTCCTCGGCCCCTGTGAGGAGGAGGAGCAGAAACCTGAGAAAGCTGCAGCAGCCAAGACCAAAGCTGTGAAACCCAGGTGGGTCCAGCTGCTGGCAGGGCTGGGCTGGGCTCTGCTGGTGGCAGGTGAGGGCTGGGCACTGTGTCCTGGCTCTCCTGGGCTCAGCTGCTGCTGCTCTGGGGGTTTGATGCTGGTGTTGGGCTCTTTGACAGCAAATAACAACCCCCAAGTTCCTCCTCAGTGTGAAAGAAGGATGGATGTAGGGATCTCCTTGTAAGTGATGCTGAAATGGTGGTTCTCTAGTGCAGGTACTGAAGGGGTGATTTTTCCTGCTGGATCTCTTGCACAAACTAACTCTGTCTGAGCTCTGTGGCTGTTTCAGCCTCCCCAGGGCCTGAAATGCCCCTTCTAACGTCTCTGCTTTCCTCTCTCCTACTTGGCTGTGCTTTTCCAAAGGGTGGCCTTGGAGCCCTTCTGCTTTTGGCATCGCTCACAGAGGGATTTTGTGTGGATTTGTACACGAGGCTTTTTTGGAAATTCTCCTTTATCCCTCATATACGTATTTATATAAATTGTGTTTGGGGTTTTTATGTATATATCTATATATAGGTGTGCCCTACTAATAAGGCTGTGATCTGTGTGTGTCCCTAACTCCTCATCCTCAGTGCTTCTCGAGTTTTAATTTTCTTGCCTGTGCAGTGTTTTTACATACTAATAAACCTGCTTGGGGTGCAAAGAGATGGTGCTTAAAGCAGCAAAAACAAGCTCTGCAGCAGAACAGTTCTGACATAAGCCCAGTGCGTGGTAAAGGTGCAGTTAAAGGATATAAAGTCTTGTACAGACAAGGGGACCTCTCAGTGAGGTCTGTTTAAGGTGCAGCTCATCTCCAGTGGCAGAGCTGATGGAGGCTGGTGCTAAACCTTGTCTGTTCCTGCCTCGTGTTGCAGCCACGAGTGACATGAGAGTTTTTTGTCCCTTTTTGCAGACTGGGCCTGTCTCCAGAGGAGGAACCCAAAGCCACGCTTCCTACTCTTGCAGCTGTCCCCCTCCCTGCCTTTCTCTCTGTGCACCGTGTCAGCAGTGCAAATAATCCCTTTATTCCTAAAGGGGGGCAGGCAGTGGCAGTGCCAGGCCCTGACAGCATCACTGCTTCTCCTGCCTCTCTCACTTCTCCTGCTTTTGCTGCAGAGCTTTGGGATGACAGGAACCCCTTTAGTGCTGAGTGGGGCAGGGCATCCAGAGCTCTGGATCCCAACAGCATCACCCATTTCCCTTCATCCCAACCCCCTGCAGCCTCTGTTCCCAAAACACCCCTTCCTGGGCAGGTCTCTGCCAGGGGCAACAATCCTTTTGCTGCTGGCTGGGGGCAGGATCCTCAGGGCTGTGGCACAGAGGTTTCCTGGGGTCTCTCTGTCCCCTCTGCCTGTCCCTTCAATGACAACAATCCCTTCCTGTCCAGGCCTGGGGGGGGACAGGCAGTGCCAGGTTTTTTCCAGGCTGGTTCTTCCCCTTCCTGCCCTGCTGGTGGTGAGGAGTGTCCCTCTGCGGGACCCTCTGCAGGAGCCCCTGCTCCTGGTGCTTCAGGGGGCCCTGGGGATGTGGCTCTCACCAGGGATGTCACAGCTGTGCCAGACCCTCATGGCACCTTGTCTGCCCCCCCTGGGCTGGCTCAGGAGCTGCACTGTGGTTCTGCCCAGCTCCAGGCTCAGAATTCTCTGGAAAGCAGCAAACCAGGCACTGGGAAATCCGTGTCCTTTGTCCCTGGGGGATGGCAGGGTGCTCCATGCAGTGGTGCAGGTTTGGGTGGGCAGGAAGGTGCAGAGCAGCACCTGGAGGCCAGGGGAAGGTTAAGGATGGGGTTTGGGGGTGGCCCATCAGCAGAGCTCTGTGGGGACAGCACACATCCCACCTGGGACGGGGATGGAACAGCCCTGGAGGTCACTGGTGTCAGCAGGAGGGGTGACAAAGGGTTGATGTCCCTCTCCAAGCCCAGTGACAGCCCCGAGCCAGAGGCTGAGCAGGCCCTGTCCCCCAGTACTGAGCTCAGGGAGGAGCAGGAGCCCTGTGGGGGAGAGCAGAGGGCAGGATTCGTGCCCGTGGTGGAGCCCCAGGCTCCTCCACCTGCTGGAAATGAGCCACTTTCCCAAACCCAACCATCCCCGAGAGGCTGCAGGGTGTCCCCTGGGGAAAGGGACCCAGGGGGGGCTGACAGTGACATCCTTGTGCCCCCAAAACCAGCCCCACGACTGGCTGTGCTGCTGAGGAAACCCCCCCTGACCTCCCAGGCTGCTGTTCCTGCTTCAGGTGATGGAGTGAAATCCCCCCCAGGGCTCCCCATCCCAGCTGCCCGTGGGGGCTCCTTGGGGACTGTCCCCCCTCCAGTGGCACTCAGAGCTGTCAGCAGTGGCAGGGCTTTAGAAAAGGAGGGTGATGGTGATTTCCCTGTCAGTGCCACAAGTGTCAGATCTGCCATTCCTGTTCCTGCAGAGAGGGGCCCAGCCCTGCCCAGTCTCCCTGTGATCCCGGAGGGAGGATCTGATGAGGAGCTGCTGGGGGACTCTCAGGAGAGCTCTGGGGTCCCTGCAGGTGACAAAGGTGTTTTTTTAGGGACTGGAGAGCAGCCTGGAGGTTTGACAGCTTTGCATGGAGAGCAGAGAGAGCTCTCTGACAGCTCTGCTGCTCCAGGAGGAGGAGAAGGAGCAGCTATTCCTGAGCCAGGGAGTTTGGCTGTGCTGGAAGCTCCCAGGGTGTGTGCCCAGGGAACTGGCTCAGGCTCAGGTGTGACATCCCATTCCAGGGACTGTGACAGTCACTGTGAGAAGCAGGAGCTGCAGAGCAGTGCAGGTGTTGAGGAGCGTGCAGAGCGTAACCTCCCTGAGCCTTCTGCTTTCTCTTCCCCCCTGTCCAGCCCTGTCCAGCCCTCCTCTCCCTCTCGTCCCCTCCTCTCTGACACCCCAAGTCGTAGAGCAGAGTCTCCAAGAGCCGAGGGCTTCGCAGATAAAGCGGGAAACTCGGGCAAGAAGAAACTTCTCCAGGCACGGGTTTCACCCTCTGAAACGTTCCCCAACCCAGCCCCAGCACGGGCTGGGGAAACAGAGTCTCCCAAGCACAGGTGAGGCCACATGGGGGTCACAGCAGGTACAGGTGCAGGTGTGAGCTTTGCTTTGCTCTCCAGGTGCAGATCTGCCCCTCCAGCTGCTGCATCTGACCGGGATCAGACAGCCCTGACTTGCTCTGGGGCCTGGATTTGGCATTTGGGTGCTGTCACTGAGTGTGGGATTGCTGCTGGCTCCAGGAGGGTCTGTGCAGCTCCTCAGGGTGCCCAGGGGAGCAGCTGCTCTGAGGGAAAGTGCACAGGTGGAATGGAGTTATTTCATCCCATTGGCAAAGTGTCCTGGGGCTGAGCTGTTGGTCAGAGTGGTCACCCTGATCTTCATTTCCTGGCTGGGTTTGGCTCCTCAGTGACCACCACAACTGATGTGGGGATGGATCTGTGTGGGAGTGGTGCCTGTCAGCCCTGGAGACTTCACCTGCCTGGGCTCCAGGGCACCTCTAGGCCAGTGTTTGCTGAAAGAGAAGGAAAATTTTCTTCCTGTGTTAAAATTGGTGTTGTAAGTCCTGCTCAGGCAAATGGTGACAGCACTTCCTCACAGCTGGTGGTGCCAGCTCAGGTTGGACAGGGCCCAGCACCTGTCTGAGGACAGCAGAGGTGTTGGGTAGGTGGTAAGAGCACAGGTATGCTCTGATGAGGAAAGTCAGGCTGAAATACCAGTTCTGGGGCTCAGAGTGGTGCCCTGTGTTCTGTCTCCTCGTGTAGCCTGACCTGGCTGTTCTTCATGACACACACAGGATGTATTTCCCTTCCTGCTGCTGCTTTATCTCCCATCCCTCAGGTCAATAAAGATAATAGAGAACTGGAAAACACTTCCAAAACCCCTGTGGCTTAGGAATACCTCGTGTTCCTGGAGCTGAATCTCTTTTCTCCCAGGAGACAGAGCAGAGAGAGAATCACCCCCAGTCCTGCTGTGTTTGCCCTTAGTCTAAGGATCTGTGTCGTGCTGCTGTTACATGTTCTAAACAACAGAAATCTTTATTTTTTCCTTTTTGCAGACTCCATCCTGTGAAGCCAATGAATGCCACGGCAAACAAACCCCAGAGCAAGAACCTGAATGTCATCAGCACCATGAATGAAAAGCTGCTGGAGATGAGTGTCAAGGTATGGAGGGAACTTTCATTGCCCAGGCTTTGATTTAATTGAAGAGTTTGTGTATTTCAGATAGTTGGGACCTGAACCTCCTTTTGGGCAGCCCCCAAGCAGGGGAACAATTTTTAAATGCTTAAATTTTATTGCAGACTGATCCATAATAGAGCTGGGGCTGGTGTTTTGTGGAGGTTCCAGGCACAGCCACTTCTCTGGAGCACAGTTGTGATCAGCAGTGGGATTGGGAGGAGCTTTCAGCATCATTTCAGCCCCAAAAGAGACCTCCAGGCACAGCTCACCTGTTGATCCAAAAGGCTGGGAGCATCCCTGGCTCAGCAGGGAAAATCACAGTTAGCTCCCCTAATTGTCTGTCAGGGTTTTTTTTTTTTTTGGGAAATAGAGAATTTAGAACTGAAACAACAGCAGAGCCTCCTCCTGGTGTGAGAGGAGAGGATGAGCTCAGTGATTCACACGCTGCTGTTTCAAAGGAGAAGAAGAAGAACCCAGGGCACCACCCTAAAATCTCCACCTTGTCCCTTTGCATCTACATTCTAAAATCCCAAAATACAAAATCTACACAGTGATAAACCACACCACTCTCTGTCACGCATTTGTGACTTGCAATTCCTCTCTGTGTTGGAAGTTTTTCTCATGGACTGAAATCAAAGCCTGTGTCCTCCTGGGCTCTGGGCCAGGGTCTGTAACCCCCTGGGCAGACCCCAGACCCTCCTGGACAGACCCCAAACCCCCCTGCACAGACCCCAGACCCTCTTTCTCAGGTCCCAGGGCTCTGTGTGACCTTCCAGGGTGCCCAGACGGATGTCCTGGACTCTGACAGGGCTGGTCTGGAACATCCTGAGTCTGCTCTGACCCTCCTCTGTCCCTCCCTCCCCAGAAATACGACCCCTCGGACCCTGCCCACGCCTACGCCCAGCTGACACACCACGAGCTGATCCAGCTGGTGCTGAGGCAGAAGGAAACCATCTCCAGGAGGGAGCTGCAGGTGCGGGAGCTGGAGGATTACATCGACAACCTGCTGGTCCGGGTCATGGAGGAGACCCCCAACATCCTGCGTGTGCCCCTGTCTGGGCACAGGAAGGCTGGGAAGATGTGAGGGGGCTGGGGGTGCTGAGAAAGGGCTGAATCCCCCCTTTGAGAGGGTGAGGAGCTGCTGCTGCTGCTCACAGAAAATCACCTTTTTCCTCTTTCTGCCTTGAGCAACTCTCAGATTGATTCATGGTTTCCATCAGGTGTAATGAAGGCACCTTATCCTATTTATTTTATTATTTTTTTGTTTGTTTCCTTCCCATTATTTGGGAAGATCAGGCATTAATTAACCCAAAGGCTGGTTGTGATGGGGAAAGGAGAGGAGGGTTTTTGATGTGTTTTGCTTCCCAGCAAGGCACTGATGATCCTTTAGGAAGATTTATTTTATTTTATTTTATTTTTTAATAGCAGCTTTGATAGATCAGTTACTTTTCTTTCCCACCTCTGGAGTTGTAGTGCAATATAAATCCTTGTACAGTAGAGCTTGAGGGTTTGATTGTTTTTAAAATAATAATTGATAATTATTTTAAAATAATAATAATTGACTACACTGGAGAAATCCAAAGATGTCCCAGCTTCAGACCTGGGCTGTAATTTAACAGGAATTATTGGCCTGGAATGACCAAATCGCATCTCAGCCAGTGGAGATCCCCAGGAGCCCCTCAGGGGAAACTCTGCAGGATTTTTGGAGCAGGAGAGAAATTGAGGTTCAGGGTATGTTTTTACCATAGGAATGGCATCAATCAATTTGGGCCAAAGGTACATTTTAAATTCATAAGTTTGTTCTCTTAAAGTCTTAAAATTCCTGCTCTGGGGGTTGTTCAGAGGGGCAGAGATCTCACATTTTGTGCCTTGTGGGGGTTCTGTGACATTCCCCCCTCACTCTCCATTCAGGAAACACAAACACTCTGGATTTTGGGGCTGGGGCTGCCCCTGAACTCCCCTGCAGGGTGATCAGTCCTGCAGTGCCTTTTTCTCTCATTCCAGCGAGGCCAGGGAGCTCTGGGGCTGCCCCTGCTCGGGCTCCTCCTGCTCACAGGGGGAGGAAAAACCTCCTGGAGCTGAATTTGGGGTTTTCTGGAGCCTAAAAACCCTCCCTGGGTGTCCCAGTGGGGTCAGGGATGTTCCCCCGGGGATGTTTCCACCACTGGGAGCTCCTGTCACAGATCAAAAGCCTCAGAGACCTTTTTCCACCTCTGGGAGTTTTCCAGGGTTGGGAGAGTCCCTGAAAGGCTGAAGGGGAACCTGGAAAACCTCCAGGACAGGGAGGGAGCAAAGGACCAAAGCCTGGTGAGGACCAAAAGCTTTCCAGCCTTCACTCTGTGGAAATAAACACTCCTACCTTTGGGAATTATTGGATTATTGGGTCACCCCTGGCTCGGGGGGTGAGTTTGTGAGTTTTTTATTCAGTTTTTTGTACAGCAAAGCACTTTATGGAGGGGCTGGAGCAGCTGGCTGGGCTCTCACCCTGGGAGCAGTTTGCTCACAACTCTCACAAACCACTGGAAACTGAGCTCAAATACTCTTATTTTTGTAGCAGTTTAATATATTTGCATGGAGCTGGAAACATTTATTAGGAAAAAAATTTAAAAAAATGCTGTTAATGATATTTTTATTCCTGCTACCAAAGTCTGGAGCTGAGAGTCCTGCAAGACTCGAGGTGCTTTTATCTCATTTTAGTGTTATTTTTGAGCAGTGAGGGAGTTTTCTCTTTCCTCCTGTTCCCTCTGCTCCGAGTGGAGGTTCCAGGTGACTTTTGGTGGTGGTTTAATTGGTTTAATTCTGAGTTGCTGCTGCTGCCTCTGGTGCCTTCTCGAGTGAGGAAGATGAAGGATTGATTTGTTTCCTCCTCGTGCATCTCTGGGTCCTTTACCTCACTGATAAACTCGTATTTTAGACTTGTTTTTTCCTCTGGGAAGAGTGACCTGCACAGAACCAAAGCAATAAATAATAATAATAATAATAATGTGCTCTTAGAGATGGAGCCTTAAATCCTGGAACAGCCTTTAAATGCCAGTTCTGGGGGCACAGGGGGGTCCCAGTTCTGCCTTCCCCAGCCCCAAAACCATCACCCAACCCTCCTTTTTATTGATAATACTCATTAAATCCTTTTTTTGGTGTGAGGGGACTGGTGTTGTACATCCTCAAGGGCCTTAAGGATCAAATCTATTGTTTTATTTTACTGAAGGATCTGTTTGTACTCTCTGCTTTTAGCCCAGGTACTGTTTGTTTTTATGGAACACTAAAATAAAAAAACACTTTAACCTCAGCGTCCTGCTCGCCGTGTCTTTGTTGTGAAGGAGCAATTTCAAAATAAAACCTCCCGGGGTGGGGAGACCTGCTGGACGGGCCGGGCCGGGCCGCCCCTGCAGAGCGGAGAGTTGTCATTGGCCAGCTCGGGCCGGGCTGTGCCGCTATTGGCGGGTTCGGGCCGTGCTGCTATTGGTGGGCTCGGGCAGGGCGGTGCCGCTATTGGTGGGCTCGGCCTGGGCCGTGCTGCTATTGGTGGGCTCGGGCTGGGCCGCTATTAATGGAATCAGGCTGGGCGGTGCTGCTATTGGTGGGCTCGGCCTGGGCCGTGCCGCTATTGGTGGGCTCGGCCTGGGCTGTGCCGCTATTGGCGGGCTCAGACCGTGCCGTGCCACTATTGGCGGGCTCAGACCGTCCCGCGACGCCATTGGCTGCCGGCGCTGCCCCGCCCCGGCGCTCCCTCAGGCCGGAGCCCGCCATGGCGGCGCCCCGGTGCCCCGAGTGCGGCTCGGCCTCGCTGGTGGAGGACGCGCACTACGCGCAGCAGCAGCTGGTCTGCGCTTCCTGCGGCTGCGTCCTGGCCGAGGGGCTCCTCACCACCACCTACACGGACGAGGAGCATCTGCGGGGTGCGGCAGCGCCACCGGAGCGCCCGCGGGGAGGGGGATCCACGGGACGGGCCGTGCGGGGCCCCTTTGGGCCTCTCTGGGGCGGCCCGAGAGGGGAAGCGCTCCCTGGGCCGTGTCTCGGTGTGCTGGGCACTGCCGGGCGGGACCGGCCGCTTCCCCTCCCTCAAACACCGGGTTTTCCATCACGGGCACAGCGATTCCCTGCCGGGGTTTGGGCTTGGAGCCGGTGATGAACCTTAAATTTAAACTGTGAGATCTCTTATTGTTAAAAAAGATATTATTACAGTCTCTTAGAAGAGCTTTGAGTGCAGCGGAGCAGCCCCGAGGCCGTTCCTGGCTCTGTCTGTGGGGAATCCCGGGCTCGTTTTTACCTGTGCTGCTCTAACTCAGTGCCCTTAAACAGTTCTGACTGTTGGGCTCCTGTTCTGTGGCATCTGCCGGCCCCAGACCCGAACCACCGTCCCTGATTCCCTGCAGGGCTGACCGATCCCACCCTCTTTTCCAGAGGTCGCCTATTCCCAGAGCACCGGGCAGAAGGAGCAGCTGAGCCGCTGCCTGCAGCGAGGTGAGAGCAGCCCCTCCCTCCCCGGCTGCTGCTGGGTCTGTTTGACCTGTTTGTGATGGTGAAAAGGGGCCAAAACCTCTTGGGAGCTGGGGGAGGGCACTTGGTGCTGCATCCCTGAGGGGCTGGGGGGTGTTTTCAGTGCCCTGAGAGGGGCTGGGGGGTGTTTGAGTGCCCTGAGAGGGACTGGGAGGTGTTTCAGTGCCCTGGGACATGTTTCAGTGACCTGAGAGGGGCTGGGAGGTGTTTCAGTGCCATCTGAGGGACAGGAGATGTTTCAGTGCCCTGAGAGGTGTTTCAGTGCCCTGGGAGGTGTTTCAGTGCCCTGAAAGGGGCAGGGAGGTGTTTCAGTGCCATCGGAGGGACAGGAGATGTTTCAGTGCCCTGAGAGGGGCTGGGGGGGTGCTTCAGTGCCATGAGAGGGGCTTGGAGGTGTTTCAGTGCCCTGGGGGGTGTTTCAGTGCCCTGAGAGGGGACAGGAGATGTTTCAGTGCCCTGGGAGATGTTTCAGTGCCCCCTGGGCCCGGGTGAACTCTGCCTGTCAGACTCTGAGCAGGAATCCCTCTCTCCCCGCAGGGATCCGCCGTGTCCAGGACCTGTGCAAGGTCCTGCAGCTGCCAGCAGCCTTTGAGGACACAGCTGTGTCCTATTTCCAGAGGGCCCTGCAGCTCCCTGCCTTCCACCTGTGCAGCCTGGAGAAGAAGGAGGTTCTGGGGGGCTGCTGCGTGTTGGTGACGTGCCGGGAGCACAACTGGCCCCTGAGCATGGGCACAGTGTGCTCCCTGCTCTACGCCAGGCAGGAGCTCTTTGCCAGCGTCTTCCTCAGCCTGCAGAAGGAGCTGCAGCTCTCCGTGCCCGCCCTGAGCCTGGCTGACCTGGTGACAACACACCTGAGCAGGTGAGGGGGCCCTTCCAGCCCTTTTTACCCACGAGCCTTGCAATAAACCCAGGTGTTTCTAGAATATCTCAGCTCTGCAGAGTCCCTTGTCCCTGTAATCCACAGATATTCCTACAGTCGACCCCACCACCTCCCTGGCAGCAATCCCAGTCCCTGAGACCCCTTTCCACAGAGAAACCCCTCCTGCTGTCCACGAGCAGCTCCCACAACAGGAACAGGCTTGTTCACCCCAAAGGTTCCCCTGACCCAGCTCTTCTCTCCCGCAGCTTCCGCCTGCTCCAGCCCTCTGCCAACATCCCCGCGGCGTTCCTGGAGGACCGGGAGAGGCTGCTGGGCAGGACGCTGGGGCTGGTGGAGCTGTCCCGGCAGGCGTGGCTGGTGACGGGCCGCCACCCCCTGCCCGTGCTCACGGCCGCCGCCTTCCTGGCCTGGCAGTCCCTGCGGCCCGGGCCGCGCCTCTGCTGCCCCCTGCGCCGCTTCTGCCGCCTGGCCGGGGTGGAGCTGCCTCCCCCGGCCCACCTGCGGCTGCGGGAGCTGCTGGAGGTCCTGCTGGCCATGGCCTCCCAGCTCTCCTGGCTGCGCGGCTTCAAGCTGGACAAGAAGACGGTGGTGAAGCACGTCGGGGACCTGCTGCAGCACAGGGTGTTCCTGCTGAGAAAAGCCTTCAGGGAGCTGGATGGGGACGAGCAGGACACAGCCCTGGGGCAGGGCAGCCCTGGGCAGGACCCTGTGGGCCTGGGCTCCCTGGATCAGGACTCCCTGGATCAGGATTCCCTGGATAAGGACTCTTCGGATGACTCCCCCGATCAGGACTCCCAGGATAAGGACTCCCCAGGCCAGGATTCCCTGAAGAAGGACCACCTGAATAAGGGCTCCCTGGATCAGAACTCTCTGGATAAGAACTCCCCAAATGAGGACTCCCTGGACCAGGAATCCCCAGGGCAGGACCCTGTGGGCTCCCTGCACAAGGACTCCCAGGATAAGAACTCTCCAGATAAGGACTCCTCAAATAAAGACTCCCCAGGCCAGGGCTGTCCCAGCTCTCTGGGGACACAGGGACAGGGCTGTCCCCCGGCAGGGAAGCGCCCTGGGGGCCCCCTGAGGCTGCTGCTCCCCCCGTGCCTCCTGCACCCCAGGAAGAGGCTCCGTGCCCCGGCCCCCAGCACTGTGGCCCTGACGGGGGACGAGCCCATCTCGGACAGCGAGATCGAGCAGTACCTGCGGGGCCCCGAGGAGCTCCAGGCCTTCAGGAAGGCCAAGGGCTGGCTCTGAGGGTGGCCACGGCCCAGGGGACTGTTGCTCTGACTGTCGTCCTGATTTTTCACCCTTCTGGTTGTTTCTCGTTTCTACTGGAGCTTTCTCAGGCTTGTGACAAAAGCAAAGACTGGTGTTTTGTAAATAACACATTCCTTTCTGAGGAGAGGACAAATTGATGGAGTTCTGAGTTGGCCACTGGGGTCAGAGGGGTGTTCCTCTCATCCCCCAACCCTTGACCAAATCTCAAAAGCTTTATAAGTTAAAATCCCCAAATAAACTGCCCTTTTTCCTTTTCATCTCACATCCTGACGGATGAGTGTGGTTCTTTTAGTGTCCTCTCACAACAGAGGATGGATGGTGCTGCCAGGGGCAGTTTTGGGACCAAAAACCCACCAGGGACAGTCACACAGGGAATGAGGTTGTGAGGATGGATCAGGCTGGGTCCTCCTTAATGTGCTTTATGGAGTGGCTGCTTCAGGTCATGTTACATTCCTGTTTTAAATAAATAAAAGTGCAGGTGCCAGGTTTTCCAGGGCAGCCTCACCTTGACTTGTCATTCTTCAGCAGAATGACTTTGTGAGGGTCAAAACCCAAATTTGAACACGAAGTCTGAGAGAAATCACAGCAGACCTTGGCAGATTGGCGTATCTTTAATATATTAAACAAAACATATCTGCTAGAAACATTTCTATTCATATAAAAATGCAAAAAAAAAAAAAAAAAAAGACCCCTTTAAAGACATTTCTTTGGCATATTTCCCTCCTTCCCTCCCTCCCCCCCAGATATTGCAGGAAGCTCTGTTGATATGTCATTCGCTTGTAAACAGACAAAAAACAAAGTGTAATTATGAATACAAAGCTTTTCCTCTAATACTGTCACAAAATGCAGCAAGCAATGGAACCACGGGGCACCAGCCAGGCCGGGGGGGCTGCAGGAGCTGCAGTGAGGGTTTAAACTGTTAAATACTGGGGAAAACGAAATATTTAAACATTTAACGGGGCAGAGAAGCCGAGGCAGGCAGGGAGTGGCAGGTTGAAGCCCAGGGGTGCCCCAGCCCTGTGGGGTGAGCGATCAATCCCCACTAAGTGCTTTTTCCTCCCCTGGCCCGTGGCCCTGCCAGCCCCACGACCCCTCGGAGGTAGCTGCGTTATCAACAGGGGAAACTGAGGCAGGGGAGGCTGGAAAGGGCAGGGGGGGAGTCACCAGGCTCCCACCTCCCTCCTCTGCTCTGCTGCAGCCTCTCTGTGGCCTGGCTGTTCTACCTGCCTGCTGGGAAAAGGGAAAACTCCTTTTTTTCAATGGGAACAATAAGTGCTTATCCAGGTTCCAGCCCTTTGACTGTCCCTAATTCCTCGGCATCGTTCCCTTGCCCTCCCAGGAGTGGTCCCTGCTCCCCAGAACAGTCCCTGCCTCCCTAAGAGCAAAGCCAGGTGTTTTCTGAGCTTTGAACACCTGGACTGAGGGCACAGAGCTGCTCTGGGCCTCTCCCACCTCTTGGTTCTTTGGTTCTTTGGCACAGGGTGTCAGTCCTGGCTCAGGCAGCGGCTCAGCTCTGCCAGCCCACCCCACTGCATGGCCTGGGAGCTTTTTCTGGCTGTCCTTTTAGTGCCTGGAGCCTTTTCTGGCCGTGATTTTAGTGTCTGGAGCCTTTTCTGGCTGTGATTTTAGTGCCTGGAGCATTTTTTGGCCATTCTTTTAGTGCCTGGAGCCTTTTCTGGCCATCCTTTTAGTGTCTGGCATTGAAGCAGGGCAGACAATCCCCTCACCTGGAGCTGAGGTGCCCTTACCTTGTGCTGGGCTCTGCACTGTGGCTGTGGCACTGCAGTTTGGGGTGTCCCAGAGGGAGCAGCTGCTCCCCACAAACAGTTTTGCCCAGGCTGGGGCTGCCTGGACATAAAGGACGCTTTTGGTGGTCCCTCAGAGGGGACATTGCAGTCGTGGCTTCTCCCAGGGCACAGGGACAGGAGTGTCACCTACGGCTCTGTCTATACATTTATATATATATATATACATTCAATAATATAGCTTTGAAAAATAGACATTTCCTCTGTATATCATATAAAATAGCATTTTAGGATCGATCTCAAGTGACATGCAGGAGTGATTTTTTTTTTTTTTTTTTTTTTTTTTTTTTTTTTTTTTTTTTTTTAAAGCACGGCTGCAATTCCGGATTACCGGCGGGTGAGGGGCGCCTGGAGCCTCCTCTGGGTGATGGGGGAGCCCGGGGGGAGCCCGGAGCCTCCCAGGGGAGATGGGGGAGCCCAGGACTGTGCTGTGCCCGGGAGGATCCAGAGCATCCCCAGGGGAGCTCAGAGCATCCCCAGGGCGATGGGTGAGCCCCAGGGCTGTGCTGTGCCCGGGGGGAGCTCGGAGCATCCCTGGGAATATCGGTGAGCCCGAGGGGAACCGGAGCATCCCCAGGGATATCAGTGAGCCTCAGGACCGTGCTGTGCCCGGGGGGAGCTCGGAGCATCCCCAGGGAGATGGGGGAACCCAGGACCGTGCTGTGCCCGGGGCAGCCCGGAGCATCCCCGGGGATATCAGTGAGCCTCAGGACCGTGCTGTGCCCAGGGGCAGCCCGGAGCATCCCCAGGGATATCAGTGGCCCCAGGACTGTGCCGTGCCCGGGGGGAGCCCGGAGCATCCCCAGGGATATCAGTGGCCCCAGGACTGTGCCGTGCCCGGGGGGACCCGCAGCCCCGGCCGTGCCGCCCCTCCCTGTTTGCCGCCCCCGGCCGTTCCCGCAGCCCCGCAATGAAAACGCCGCCGCCGTCGGTCCTTTCCCACCTTCACACGGTGGTTTCGCTCTTCCAGAGGCCGCTCCTCATCCCGGCCGCGCTGTCGGCACCGCCCAGGTCCATGTCGTACCTGCTGCCCCTGAGGCCGCCGTTGTGGCCGCCGCCCACGTTCAGGGGGAACGAGCGGCGCTTGGGCTCCCTGTCCGCCCCCCCGGGGCGCGGGGGGTCCCGGCTGCCGCTGCCCCCGGACGGGCTGGGGGGGTCCCCCCCGTCCTGCGGCCCCGCGGGGCTGGGGAACCCCTGGGAGGGGCTGGGGAACCCCTCGGAGGGGCTGGGGAACCCCTCGGCCGGGCTGGGGAACCCCTCGGAGGGGCTGGGGAACCCCCCGGAGGGGCTGGGGAACCCCCCGGAGGGGCTGGGGAACCCCTCGGCCGGGCTGGGGAACCCCTCGGCCGGGCCGGGGAACCCCTCGGAGGGGCTGGGGAGGCTCCCGCTCTCGCTGCTCGGCTGCTCCGAGGGGCCCCGCAGCGTTTTCAAGCGGTGATGTTTCCCCTCCCGGCTGGGTTTAGTCCTGCCGCGGTGGCCCCGCCGCCCGGGGGTGTTGCTGCTGTGCCGGCCGGGTTTTCCCTCGGGGGGATCGGGCTCCGGGCCGTGGCTGTGGCTGTGGTTGCTGTGCCGGCCGGGTTTTCCCTCGGGGGGATCCAGCTCCGGGCCGTGGCTGTTCCCGAGGTACCGGGCGGGTTTTCCCTCGGGGGTCTCCAGCTCCGGGCACGGCTCCCCCCGGCCCTGGGCCACCTGCAGGTTGGTGAGTTTGCAGCGAGCCCCGGCGGAGCCCGCACTGCCGGGGGAGGAGGAGGAGGAGGCGGCGGAACGGGCGGTGTCGGGGTCGCAGGCGATGAAAAGCTGCGAGCCGTGCCCCGTGCCCAGCCCGGGGGGCCCGAACACCGGCCCCGGCCCCGGCAGCGCCCCCCGGGCCCGCGGGCAGCACGAGAACCAGGAGGCCAGCACGTCCCGGCGCCGCACACAGTGATGGGCCAGGATAAAGAGCCCCAGGGCCACCGCCGTGAGCCCGTAGAGGCCGCTGGACACCGCGCTCAGGTACCAGCGCTGGGACACGGCCATGGCCCCGAAGGTCCACAGGGACACGTACAGGCCGTGGGTGGCCACCAGAGCCCAGAGCTGCACCCGCAGGGAATAAACCCCGTCCCCGTCCGGGCACGGCGAGTTCAGCGTCACCGAGATGGAGCCCGAGTCCGTCAGGGGCTCCCCGGGGCCCCCCAGGCCCGGCGGCACCTCCGGGAGCTCCTTTTGGTGAGAGGATCGGCACTGGAGCCTGAGCCCGGCACACAGGAAATAAACCCAGGTGATGAGCAGGATGAAAGCCACGGGGACGTAGAAAGCGCCCAGGCTGGGCCGCCACACCAGCCAGCAGCTGTGGGGAGAGAGAGAGAGGGGTCTGAGGGGTGGGGAGGGGGGCTGGGACAGCCCCTGATGGGCCCGGGCTCTGGGGAGCTGTGAGCTGACCCTGACCCTGACCCTGACCCTGACCCTGACCCTGACCCTGCCCCTAACCCTAACCCTGACCCCAACCCAACCCTAAAGCTGACCCTGACCCTGACCCTGACCCACTAACCCTGCCCCTAACCCTAACCCTGACCCTAAACCCCTAACCCTAACCCTAACCCTGCCCTGATGGCCCGGGCTCTGTCCCAGCCCCTGGCCCGGGCTCTTGTGGAGTTTTCCCAGCTTCCTGGACGATTTTTTTCCAGTATATGGAAAACTCTCAGAAAAAAATCTCACTGACCTTTCCCCAAACTCCCCCAGGCTCCCAGCGCCACCAGTTCCCCCAGCCCAGCAGAGGAGGGAGGGCAGGGCAGGGCAGGGACACTCACTAGGGGTTGTTGTCGTGGTAGTTCTGGATGTTGACGGCCGCTGTGACCCCGCAGATGATGAGGGGGATCCCCCCGGCGATCAGGTAAAACCTGCGGGGAGGGGAAGAGCCCGGGATGGGCTTGTCCACAAAAACATCGTCCAGAAAAACAAGGCCCAGCCCTGGAGGGAAGGGAAGGGAAGGGAAGGGAAGGGAAGGGAAGGGAAGGGAAGGGAAGGGAAGGGAAGGGAAGGGAAGGGAAGGGAAGGGAAGGGAAGGGAAGGGAAGGGAAGGGGAGGGTCTGTACCTCAGCATGGGCCTGGGGGCGGCCTGGGCCGTGTCCCTGTCCGGCTGTGGCGCCCTCCAGGTCACCTCCTTGTAGAGCACTCGGGCCTTCACCGCCATCCACAGCAGCGTGGACAGCGACGAGTAGTGCAGGATGATGCCGACCTGGGGACGAGGAGGAGGAGGAGGAGGATGGGGAGGGGATGCTGCACCCACGACCCCCCCCAGTCCCCCCAGCCCGGTCCCGGTACCCACGGCCTGGCACACGGCCCGGTAGCCGGTCAGGGTGATGCCCCCCGCGAACACCGCCGCCGTCATGGCCATGTGGAAGCAGAGGTTGAGCAGGATGTGCCAGCCCTTCCTCGGGATCAGGATGGTGCTGCCGGGGCGAGAGGCACCTGTGAGCTCCTGCCCGGCCCCTTTGGGCACAAATCCCGCACCTGGGGGGAGCCAGGCCCTGGGCACGGAGCGTGCCTGGAGGGGAGATGTGCAGGGGAAAGGACCAGGAGCCGGGGCAGCGCATTCCTGGGGGGCCTAAAGGGCCATGACCACCCCCGTGCACCTTCTCCCGGCTGTGGGCACCTGGGGAGCTCCTCCTGCTGCCCACAGGGACCCCTGCCCACCCCGGCACAGCCCCCAGACCAGCCCAGCCCCCTGACCCAGCCCAGCACAGCGCCCAGACCAGCCCCCAGCCCCCCAGCACAGCCCCCAGACCAGCACAGCCCCAGACCCCCAGCACAGACCCCAGCCCAGCACAGCCCCCAGCCCCAGCCCAGCCTCCAGACCCCCAGAACATCCCCCAGCCCCCCAGCTCAGCCCCCAGCCCCCCAGCCCAGCCCCCAGCCCCCCAGCCCAGCACAGCCCCAGCCCAGCACAGCCCCCAGACCCTCAGCCCAGCCCCCAGACCCCCAGACCAGCCCTCAGACCAGCACAGCCCCCAGCCCCCATCCCAGCCCCCAGACCCAGACCCCCAGCACAACCCCAGACCCCCAGCCCAGCCCCCAGCCCCCCAGCCCAGCACAGACCCCAGACCCCCAGCAGAGCCCCTGGACCCCCAGCACAGCCCCCAGGCCCCCAGCCCAGCCCAGCCCCGGGCTGTCCCCTCACCCGTGGTGCACGATGTAGGTGATGATGGTGCAGAAGAGGCAGAGCAGCAGCACGGCAGTGCAGGTGTACATGGCCGGGTGCAGCACCTCCCCAGCGCCCTGCGCCTCGCTGGGGAACCCGCTGAGCTCCTGCAGGGCCCAGCACAGCCCGTCAGACCCCGCAGGTGTTTGGGATTTGGGGTGTTTGGGATGTTTGTTTGGGGTGTTTGGGATGTTTGTTTGGGGTGTTTGTTTGGGGTGTTTAGGGTGTTTGAGGTCAGACCCCCGAGCCCCTGAGCCCACCCCGGTGCTCTCCCCACACTCACCATGAGCACGGCCATGTTGCTGAGGTGGCGGCAGCGCAGGGAGGTGACATTGGGCTCACGGGAGGACAGCTGGCAGCCCTCGGAGCTCCAGCCCCCCCGGCCCCCCAGGACATCGAAATTCCAGTGGGCGGCCACGGGGTCCGTGCCCTCCCCGGGGTGTCGCAGGGACACGGCCACAGGCTCGGACAGGTTCCCCACGCCGCAGCCGTCTGGGACAGAGAAACAGCTCAGCGGGACGGGGACAGACCAGAGGGGACACGGGGGACACTGCACATCCCACAGGGACACCCCACAGGGACATCCCGCAGGGACACCCCACAAGGACACCCCACAGGGACACCTCACAGGGACACCCCACAGAGACATCCCGCAGGGACACCCCACAGGGACATCCCACAGGGACACCCCACAGGGACATCCCACAGGGACACCCCACAGGGACATCGTCACCGCCCCGTGAGGACCCCAGGGATGGCTCTGCCCTGCGGGAGCATCAGCACAGCGCCCCAGGGAGCCCCAAACACCCCAAACAAACACCCCAAACACACACCCCAAACACCCCAAACCCCAAACACCCCAAACACCCCAAACATCCCAAACACCCCAAACCCCAAACACTCCAAACACCCCAAACCCCAAACACTCAAACACCCCAAACACCTCAAACAAACACCCCACACACCCCAAACATCCCTGCCCTTACAGGTCCCGGCGTAGATGACCGGGGTGGCCACGCTGCGGCGTTTCCCATCGTCGGCCAGGCGGGAGGAGTTGCCGGTGCTGCAGAAGAGTTTCCCGTTGCGGAAAACCAGCAGCTGCAGTTTGCAGTCGGCGCCCGGCGGGCCCGGCCCGGGGCTGGAGAACAGGCTGGGCGGCAGCTGGATGGAGGCCAGGGCGAGGCTGTTCTGCGGGAGGAGGGTCAGCGGTGAGAGGGGCCCGACCCCTGCAGCCCCCTGAGCCCCTCGACCCCCTGACCCCCGCAGCCCCCCGACCCCCCGAGCCCCGCAGCCCCCCGACCCCCAGAGCCCCCCGAGCCCCCTGAGCCCCGCAGCCCCCCGATCCCCGGAGCCTCCCGGCCCCCCGACTCCCGCAGTCCCCCGACCCCCAGCCCCTCGAGCCCCCCGGCCCCCCAACCCCCGAACCCCCAACCCCCGACCCCCGCAGCCCCCCAAGCCCCCCGACCCCCAGAGCCCCCTGAGCCCCCCGAGCCCCGCAGCCCCCTGACCCCCATTCCCCCGAGCCTCCGTTTCCCCGAGCCCCGAGCCCTGCAGCCCCCCGACCCCCGACCTCCCAAGCCCCCGACCCCCCAGAGCTCCACAGCCCCCCGAGCCCCCCGTCCCTGCCCGTACCTTGATGTGGAAGGTGCTCAGGGAGATGTTGGGCCGGCCGGTGGTGCAGCGCAGCCGGAGCTGCTGGTCCGGGGGGGGCTCTGCCGGGGGGGGCCGGCCCTGCGGGACCCCGGCCCGGCGCTGGAAGGCCACACAGCTCAGCCCCACGTAACTCTCGGGCTTCACCACGTACGCCTCGAAGGCGATGTTCCGGGAGTTCTGCGGCAGCGTGGAAACATCCCAGAGCCGTCAGAGACCTTCCTGGCACAGCCAGAGACCCCCCTGTCCCCTCTGCATTTCTTGCTTTTGAGTGTTTGAACCTTTGCAGCAGCTTTCTCACGCTGCTTCATGTAAACAATATTGTGTTCTTATAAATTATCAGTATGTTTTGTGTAGTTGTTCTCTGAGAGAGGATTTGACTGATGGTCACAGTGACCATAGTGACCATAGTGACCAATGGGGTCAGGGGGTTGTGACCTCCTTGGGCCAACCTGGCCCTCTGTACAAAATGTATATAAGTTATTGGAGTCAGATAATAAAGAGCCTTCCATGTCTGACCTGCTGTACCTGCTGTCCCCTGGGAGGGTCCACACCACGTCACAACGTGTTGCCCCTCTGAGGACAAGAATAACCCCCCCAGCCCCTTCTCCCCTCACCACCGCCAGGTGCTGGGAGTTGCTGCTGAGCGTGTGGGCCGCGATCCTCTCCAGGGAGCGCACGATGCTGCTGCAGGCCTTCTCCTCCTTCTGCGACATCCACAGGATGTGCTCGTCCACCAGCATGATGTTACTGGCCATCTCCACGATCACATCCGTCAGCTGTGGGGACACAAACGGCTCTGCCAGGAGCTCCGGCCTTCCTGCGAGGAAACACCCAAAATCCTGCTTTTCCTGCCCAAAAACCGCCAGGCCCCACGACCCTCACCTGCTTGATCTGGTCCACGTAGCCGAGAAACTTCTCAATCATCTGGGCCACGTAGAGCACATCCACCATGTCCGAGAAGTTGGCGGCCTCGGCCGTGTAGACGCGGAGCTGGTGGGCCAAGGTCAGGGCGTTCGAGGCGTTGATGGGCATCTGCGGGGTGGGATGGCCACAGAGTCACCGGCTGTGCCCCCTCCCGGCCCCCCGAGCCCCCCGGGCCCCCCTCACCAGCACGAAGGTGTAGAGCACCCGGGTGATGTCGTTGGTGTAGAGGCAGCGGGAATAGTCTCCGTCCTCCCAGCGCCCGGTGCGGTCACAGCGGCGCCGCGCCTGGTTCTCCCCCGCCGAGCCCACCCCGGCCGGGCCCGCGGCGAACGGGTGCTGCAGGCAGGGCTGGAAGGCCGTGATCCCGGCCAGGGTGCGGGGCCACCTGTGGGGACCGGCCCAGGGTCACCCCGGGGCACCCGGGACCAACAGCCCCTGCCCCGAGTCTGTTCCTGCCGTGTGGCTCCACCCAGGGCACCGGAGCCCCCTGTGCAAACTGGAGCCCCCTCTGCAAATCCCTGTCCCCTCTGCAAACCTTTTCCCCCCGGGCTCTGGGAGAGCTGGGGGTGCCCCTCCAAGCCCCCCACCCAGCCCAGTCCCGGGGGAAGCAGAGCCCAGTGCAGGGGGAACTGGGGGGGCACCGCTAATTGAAGCCATATTGGCTGTGCCGGTGATTTCTGTTCCATCAGGGCCCCGTGGGGGTCACGGCGGGCGCCCGGAGCCTTTCGTCTGGTGCCAGAGAAATTCCAACACCTCCGCTGCCGGAGCCGGGCTGCACCCCACGCCCCGGGGGCTTTAATCGCTCCCAGAGCCGCGGTCATCTCGGCCAGGGGAGACCCCGCAGGCTCTGCTCGCCCTCCCTGGGGCTCTCCATGTGTCCCCATCCCTCCCGCGGCACCTGCACCGCCGCCCCCACCTGAAGTCCCCGCGGTTGTTGGTGACGCGCTCGGCGGGGCAGTAGGAGGCCGAGGTCTCCAGCACCACGATCTCCACCTTCTTGCTGACGTTGCCCTGCGAGGTGGAGACGGCGCATTCCCACTCGCCGTTGGCGGAGACGTGGATGTTGGAGAGGATGAGCTCGCTGCGGGCACAGGGCAGGGGCTGGCACGGCGGGGCTGCCCCACTGCGGCCCCCCAGCCTTGGGGACATGGGGACACACCACAGAGCACCAAAGGTGCCCACGCTGGGCAGTGCAGCCACGGGAGTTGGTACCCACAAATCTGGGACTCCTGTGGCCACAAGGGATGGTCCCATCCCCACATCATCCCTATCTCTGTCCCCATTCCCATCCAAAATCCATCTCCATCCCCATCCCAATCCCCATCCCCATCCCAATCCCATCCTCATCCCAATCCCATCCCCATCCCAGTCCCATCTCCATCCCCATCCCAATCCCATCCCCATCCCAGTCCCATCTCCATCCCCATCCCAATTCCATCTCCATCCCCAATCCCATCCCAGTCCCATCCCAATTCCATCTCTATCTCCATCCCAGTCCCATCTCCATCCCAATTCTGTCTCCAAAACCCATCCCATCCCCATCCCACTCCCATCCCATCCCACCCCACACCTGGTGATGAAGGTGCAGTCATGGATGAGACTCTCCTCCACGATGACGCCCGTCCTCTCGTCGCCCTGCACGGGCTGGTGGTTGTGGAACCAGCGGATCTGGGTGCTGTTGTCCAGGTACGTGGCCGTGCACTGGAAGGGCAGGCGGTCGCCCTGGAAAACCACCTGGCGCAGCGACGGGATGAGGTGGTGGGTGTGCAGCTCCGGGGCTCCCGCTGCGGGGGACACAGGTGAGCCCCCCCGGGGGCTGCCAGCCCACCCCCCGAGGGCCTCAGCAGCACCTTCCCAGCCCCTTTAGCTCTGGGTATCTCTGCGAGGGATGCGGGAGGCTCTGGGTGTCCCACATGGGTGTCCCTACATGGGTGTCCCATAAGGGTGTCCCATACAGAGTGTCCCATACAGGGTGTCCCCACACGGGTGTCCCATACAGAGTGTCCCATACAGGGTGTCCCCACACGGGTGTCCCATACAGGGTGTCCCATACAGGGTGTCCCCACACGGGTGTCCCCACACGGGTGTCCCATACAGGGTGTCCCATACAGTGTCCCATACAGGGTGTCCCCACACGGGTGTCCCCACACGGGTGTCCCATACAGAGTGTCCCATACAGGGTGTCCCCACACGGGTGTCCCATACAGGGTGTCCCATACAGGGTGTCCCCACACGGGTGTCCCATACAGAGTGTCCCATACAGGGTGTCCCCACACGGGTGTCCCATACAGGGTGTCCCCCCAGGTGAGCCCCCCAGGTGAGCCCCGTTCCCCGCTCACCGCAGCGGAGTTGCGCGTCCCTCGCCGCCCGCAGGGAGAGGCCGCGGAGCTGCCGCGGGAACGCGCACGCCGTGCGCTCCGACACCTGCGCCGCGCGCTCCCGCGCCCAGCGCAGCACCCAGCGCAGGTGGCAGTCGCACGTCAGGTACTCGGTGGCGAAGTCCCTGCGGGGGATGTGGTGTCACCTGGGGCTCCCACCGGCCCGGAGACCCCCGGCAGGGTCCCCTCGCCGCCCCCGGGCGGTGAAATCCCAGGGCACCAACTCACACGACTTTCAGCGACGGGAGCTCGTCAAAAACACCGGCGGGGAGGCTGGAGAAGATGTTCCCGGACATGTTCCTGCGGGACGGGAGAGGAGGATGGCGTGGAGGGGCCAGGGAGCTGCTGGGACAGGGGGAACCTGCCCGGGCCCTCGCTGGGTCTGCTCAGAGGACAGGGACAGGGACAGGGGACAGGGACAGGGGACAGGGGACAGGGACAGGGACAGGGGACAGGGACAGGGACAGGGACAGGGACAGGGACAGGGGATGGGGGATAGAGGGCGGGGGACAGGGGACAGGGGACAGGGGACAGGGACAGGGACAGGGACAGGGACAGGGGACAGGGACAGGGGATGGGGGATAGAGGGCGGGGGACAGGGGACAGGGGACAGGGACAGGGACAGGGACAGGGACAGAGGACAGGGGATGGGGGATGGGAGACGGGACAGGGGACAGGGACAGGGACAGGGGACAGGGACAGGGGACAGGGACAGGGACAGGGACAAGGGACAGGGGACAGGGACAGGGGACAGGGGACAGGGGACAGGGACAGGGGATGGGAGACGGGACAGGGGACAGGGACAGGGACAGGGACAGGGACAGGGACAAGGGACAGGGGACAGGGACAGGGGACAGGGGACAGGGCTGGCCAGGATGTCCCCAGGATGTCCCCAGGATGTCCCCAGGATGTCCCCAGGATGTCCCCAGGGGTCACTCACAGCCGGAGGAGGTTGGGGAGCCCCTGGAAGACGCTGGCGCTCAGGCAGCCGATGCGGTTGTTGGAGAGGTCCCTGCGGGGTGAGCGGAGGGTCCATCAGGGCTGGGGACGCCCCTCTGTCCCCGCGGGTGTCCCCAGGGCCAGCCAGGGCGGTCCCGGGGGTGTCACCGGCACTTACAGCCGCTTCAGCCCCGGCAGGCCCAGGAAGGCGCCCGGCTGGACGGTGCTGATCAGGTTGTTCTTCAGGTCCCTGCGGGGAAACAAACGGAGATTTGGGGAGTGCTGTGGGGAGCCCCAAACCCAGGAGACACCGCACGGGGGGCGGGAGCCCACCCAATCCACCCCCAGCCCCTTCCTTGGCCCCCAGGGGCTGCCAGACCCCCTGAGGGCCTCGTTAGCGCCTTCCCATCGCATTTATCTCTGGGTATCTCTGCGAGGGATGCGGGGAGGCTCTGGGTGTCCTGTACGGGTGTCCCATACAGGGTGAGTGCAGGTGTGCACAGGTGAGCTCAGGTGAGCACAGGTGAGTGCAGGTGTGCACAGGTGAGCTCAGGTGAGTGCAGGTGAGTGCTGGTGCGCACAGGTGAGCTCAGGTGAGCACAGGTGAGCACAGGTGAATGCTGGTATGCACAGGTGAGCACAGGTGAGCACAAGAGCGCGGGCACGTGAGCACAGGTGAGCGCCGGTGTGCACAGGTGAACCCAGGTGTGCACAGGTAAGCACGGGTGTGCACAGGTGAGCACAGGTGAGCTCAGGTGAGCACAGGTGAGTGCAGGTGTGCACAGGTGAGCGCAGATGTGCACAGGTATGCACAGATGAGCACAGGTGAGCACAGGTGAGCGCCGGTGTGCACAGGTGAGTGCGGGTGTGCACAGGTGAGCACAGGTGAGCACAGGAGCGCGGGCAGGTGTGCACAGGTGAGCGCTGGTGCTGAAGGAACAGCTCCGCTCACCTGTCCCGCCACCGGCCTCACCGCCCTGCACAGCCCCAGGGAAACCAGCGCTCCCAGCCCCCGTCCCGCCGGCTTTCCCAGGACTGCCACCCCCAGAACCCCCCAGCACCCCCCGCCGGCCAAAACACACCCAGCGACACAATTTACGGCCCCTGGCTCAGGTCTGGGGGGTCTGGGGGCTGCAGGGACCCCCGGCCGGGGCTGGGCTGGGCCCCAGGGGTTTGCAGCCAGCCCGGCCCTGGGCCAGCTCAGCCCTCCTCACTTCCTCCCGCAGCCGGGCCGGGGCTGCTGCTGCTGCTCATTTCCGATAAAGCTCCTCTTTTTCTCTGCTCTGCCCTTTGCCTTTGCATTTCCTGCAGGCCCGAGCCCCCTCCTCCCCCGGCCCCGGCGGGGTGGGGCTGTGGGGCTGAGGGGCTGCAGTGGCTCAGTGTGCAGGGGGACACCCCACTGTCCCACATTGGGGTACATGGGGACCCCAATCACCACAGTCACCCCGAGGGCACAGAGACCCCCAATCCTTGGCCCCGAGGAGCTGAGGCCCCCTGGTTCAGTGCCCGGAGCACCCTGGGGTGAGCCCTGAGCACCCAGGGCAGCCCAGACGGACGGACAGATCCCATCCCAGGGCAGCCCAGACGGACGGACAGAGCCCATCCCTGTCCCCGCTGTCACCCACCGAGCCCCCTCCCATCCCCCGGGCCGGGCTCTGCTAATGAGCCCCCGCATAAATGAGCCCCCGCATTCCGTCCCCGCTCAGGCTCATTAATCTCATTACGCCGCCACAAATCACTGGAGATGCCAAAGCGGAGGGGAGGTGGTTTGTGGGGCACCCCTGACATCCAGGGAAAAGGCTCTCCCCGCTGTGCTGGGACCCCCAGAGCCCCCACGGTGGGTCCCCAGGGTGGGTCAGAGCCTGGCCAGGCCCAGGATGGGCCCCCACAGCCCCCAGGGTGTCCCTGCAGGGCTCTCCGTGGGGCACGGCCCCTCCACAACCCCAAACCGACCCACTGAAAGTAATTGTGGCTCCTGTCGAGGGCAGTGAGGCGCGGCACAGCGCGATGGGGCCGGGCCGGGCCGGGCTGGGGGGGCTCTGCCCACCCTCCCCAGGCCCCTCTGACCCCGGGGGAGCAGGAGGTGACCCGGGGCAGCCGCTCCCCGGGGTGTGGAGACCTTTGGGGTGCCCCCGGGCATTTGGGGGCTGCAGAGACCCCCGGTTATGTCCCCCCAGAGCTGCCCCATCCCCGTGCCCCACAGTCGGTCCTATTCACTGGGGTGATGTTTTCCCAAATACAAACTGACACAGGACCAAACGTCCCCAGGAGTGTTTGTGAGGGGGTGACACACGAGGAAGGGACAATAAGAGGGAAGATGAAGAGCAAAGCTCACAAATGCGATGGAGGGCTCAGCTGTCACCTGCCTGAGGCCCCCAGTGTCCCCCAGCCCAGGACACCCCTCAGTGCTGGGCCAGGAGCAGGAGGTGACCCCACACCGTCACCCCCTGGGCAGGACTCAGCTGTGTGGGATGGTGTCCCCAAGGTGACTCCCTGTCACCCACCCCAAAAGCAGCGCCCTGGGGTCTCCAGGGGAGCCCAGAGAGCGCAGGAATGCGCCAGACCCCGGGGGAACAAAACACCCTCAGTGGCGGTGCCCGCGCCTGCATACCTACAGATCAAACCCAGATGGGGCCATAAATCTCCCCTTCTCCCTCCATAGAGATGCCTTTCATGGGGAGATAAGAACGTTGACTTTGTTCTGGGGGGACAATGTGGCCTTTCACAGGGGCCCCGGGGACGCCCCTGGGTGCCGGTGGCAAACCCTGCCCTGCCCTGCTGGTCCAGCTGCAGCACATCAGGAGTGGGGTGGGAATTGATGCTGCCACCGCCCACCTGCATTTCACCGCCCCCAGACCCCACTCACAGCTCCTCCAGAGCCCCCAGACCCCACTCACAGCTTCTCCAGGGCCCCCAGACCCCACTCACAGCTTCTCCAGAGCCCCCAGACCCCACTCGCAGCTCCTCCAGAGCCCCCAGACCCCACTCGCAGCTTCTCCAGGGCCCCCAGACCCCACTCACAGCTTCTCCAGAGCCCCCAGACCCCACTCACAGCTTCTCCAGGGCCCCCAGACCCCACTCACAGCTTCTCCAGAGCCCGCAGCCCGAGGAAGGAGCCGTTCTCCAGCACCGAGATCTTGTTGTTGCTCAGCAGCCTGTGGGGAGAGCAGGAGGAGAGGGGCAGCCCCGTCACATCATGGACAGGACACAGAGCCCCAGGGGTGCCCTGGTGACCCGGGGGCTGGTGGGGAGTGGGGACAGGGCAGGGCCCGGCTGTGTCACTGCTGTGGTGGCCATGGGGAGCCCCAGGGACAGGCCAGGTGGGAACAGGGAGTGCAGAGGCCGTGTTGGGATGAGGAGCCGTGTTGGGATGCAGGGCTGTATTGGGATGAGGGGCCGTGTTGGGATGAGGATCTGTGTTGGGATGGGGGGCCGTGTTGGGATGGAGGGGCTGTATTGGGATGAGGGGCCATGTTGGGATGGAGAGGCCGTGTTGGGATGCAGGAGAAGTGTTGGGATGGAAGGGCCATGTTGGGATGAGGGGCCATGTTGGGATTCAGGACCTGTATTGGGATGGGGGGCCGTGTTGGGATGAGGCGCTGTATTGGGATGAGGGGCCGTGTTGGGATGGGGGGCCGTGTTGGGATGAGGGGCCGTGTTGGGATGAGGGGCCGTGTTGGGATGAGGGGCTGTATTGGGATGAGGGGCTGTATTGGGATGAGGGGCTGTATTGGGATGAGGGGCCGTGTTGGGATGAGGGGCTGTGTTGGGATTCAGGACCTGTGTTGGGATGAGGGGCCGTGTTGGGATGAGGGGCTGTATTGGGATTCAGGACCTGTGTTGGGATGAGGGGCTGTATTGGGATTCAGGACCTGTGTTGGGATGAGGGGCTGTATTGGGATGGAGAGGCCGTGTTGGGATGAGGGGCTGTATTGGGATACAGGAGCTGTACTGGGATACAGGAGGGGCTGTATTGGGATGGAGGAGCCGTTTAGGGATGCAGGAGCTGTGTTGGGATGCTCTGAATGCTCTACACCCCATGGACCACCCGGACTGCCTGTCCCGGGATCCCCTCAGGACATCCCACCCCAGCACCACCAGGGCACCCCAAGGAGGGTCCCCCCAGCTCCTGCAGGTCACGGCACTGTGCCTTTCCCAGGAGCCTCCCAGCAGTGAGAATTCACCCCAAACAAACATCTCCGCCCCCCAAGGGCCCCTTTGTGGGGCGACAGAGCGGCCGGAGGGCCCCAGCCCGGCCCTTCAGCCGGGAGCTCATTAACGCTCAATTAGCGGGGCCAGACGGGGCTCCCGGGGCCCGGCGCTGCCTCCGGGATCTCCCGGGCGGCCGCGGGGGCGGCGGAGACCCCAGAGCGGCCAAAGAGCCGGAGCGGGGCCGGGCGGGGTCCGGGATAAAGGCGCCCATTGAGGGCCGGCCCGGCCCGGGGCTGTTTACACACGGCTGAAAGGCCGCTGTGTCTCCAGACCGGCCCCTCCGGGCGCGCTGGACCCGGGACAGGACCGGGACAGGACCGGGACAGGACCGGGACAGGACCGGGATAGGACCGGGGCAGGACCGGGACAGGACCAGGACAGGACCGGGATAGGACCGGGACAGGACCAGGACAGGACCGGGACAGGACCGGGACAGGACCAGGACAGGACCGGGATAGGACCGGGACAGGACCAGGACAGGACCGGGATAGGACCGGGGCAGGACCGGGGCAGGGGCAGGAGCGGCACCGGGACCCGCAGCCCCCGCAGCCCCGGGCCGGGCTCTGGCCCCCTGAGCCCCCTGAGCCCCCTGAGCCCCCTGAGCCCCCGCATCCCGCGCTAATGAGGAGCCGCCACCGGGCACCGGGGCCCTGGACCGGCCCGCGGGGAGCGGAAACGTCCGGCGGCCCCGAGAGCTGCAAATTGATTCCACACGGCGGCCGGAGCGGCCCCGGCCTGGGCAGGGACTGACCCTGACCCTCCCCTCCGACCTGGGCAGAGACTGACCCTCCCCTCCCCTCCGGCCTGGGCAGAGACTGACCCTCCCCTCCGGCCAGACTGACCCTCCCCTCCGGCCTGGGCAGGGACTGACCCTCCCCTCCGGCCAGACTGACCCTCCCCTCCCCTCCCCTCCCGGCCTGGGCAGAGACTGACCCTCCCCTCCGGCCAGACTGACCCTCCCCTCCCTCCCCGCCGTGTGCGGGGGATGCAGCTGGCACGGACAGTTTGCCCCAAAACTTTTCTTCCCAGTAAAACTCTTTCTTCCCAGTAAAACTTTTTTTTTTTTCCCAATAAAACTTTTTCTTCCCAGTAAAGCTTTTTCTTCCCAGTAAAATTTTTCTTCCCAGTAAAACTTTTCCCGGGAAGGGATCCCGGCCCTGCTCTCCCCTGTCCCACTGGAGCATCTGGGTCGTACATCCCACATCCTCCGACGCGCCTTTGTTTTGTTTTCTCTGCTTTCATGGATATTATGTTCCAGATTGTTTTCTGTTTGGGTTTTTTTGGTTTGTATTTTTTTTTTTTTAATTTCTTTTTCCCCCAGGAAGTTCTCATCAGGCTCCAGGGCCCTTTCCATCCCCACACTTCCCGGGGCAGCAGAGCCGTGTGTGGGTCCTTTTATAGGATATTAACTGAAAACCCCCCAAAACAACGGGGTCAGTGTCCCCACCAGGCCCAGGGGGGTCAGGGGCCACCAGACACACGGGGGGCGGATTTAGGAATGTGGGGATGGTCTCTGAGCCCCCCAAATGCATTTCAAACCCTGGGAGATGCCCCTGGGAGGGAGATCAGGGGATGGGGGGCCCTAAGCCACCCCACTGCCCCTGGGAGGGGGATCAGGGGCCCTAAGCCACCCCACTGCCCCTGGGAGGGGGATCAGGGGCCCTAAGCCACCCCAGTGCCTCTGGGGGATCAGGGGATGGGGGCTCTGAGCCCCCCACTGCCCCTGGGAGGGGGGAGAAGGGGATGGGGGCTTTGAACCACCCCACTGCCCCTGGGGAGAAGGGGATGGGGGGCCCTAAGCCACCCCAGTGCCCCTGGGAGGGGGGAGAAGGGGATGGGGGCTTTGGGCCACCCCACTGCCCCTGGGAGGGGGATCAGGGGCTCTGAGGCCCCCACTGCCCCTGGGAGGGGGGAGAAAGGGGATGGGGGCTTTGGGCCACCCCACTGCCCCTGGGAGGGGGATCAGGGGCTCTGAGGCCCCCACTGCCCCTGGGAGGGGGGAGAAGGGGATGGGGGGCTCTGAGCCCCCCCACTGCCCCCAGCCCCCCGAGGCCGCGCTGCTGTCCCAGGCCTGGCAGCTCCGGGCAGGGGCTGCAGTGTTTTCCCCCCAAGCCCACCGAGGTCTGGGCGTGCAGAGGGACCCGGGGGTCTCCCATCCCTCCACCCACAGGCTCGGGGGGCCATGGGGGCAGAGCTGTGCCCTTTGGAGCTGCTGTTCATCTCCCAGCTCAGGCTGGAGCGATGGAGGGAGGGCTGGGGATCCCTGTCACCCCCAGATTCGGTGTCTGACACTCCAGAGCCCTCCTGGAGCCGCTCCTGGGTCCTGCCCTGAGCCCTGAGCCCCCCGGGAGGGCCGGGGGTCCTGCCCTGAGCCCTGAGCCCCTCGGGAGGGCCGGGGGCTCTGCCCGGTGCCCTGAGCCCCCCGGGAGGGCCGGGGTCCTGCCCTGAGCCCTGAGCCCCTCGGGAGGGCCGGGGGCTGCCCTGAGCCCCTCGGGAGGGCCGGGGTCCTGCCCTGAGCCCCTCGGGAGGGTGGGGGGCTCTGCCCGGTGCCCTGAGCCCCTCGGGAGGGCCGGGGGTCCCAAGTCCTGCCCTGAGCCCTGAGCCCCCCGGGAGGGCCGGGGGCTCTGCCCGGTGCCCCCTCGGGGACAATAACGGGGTAATTGAGCGGCGGCTGGAAAAGCCCCTCCGGACAATGCGGGGATTGAGGAGCGGGGCGCGGAGTCAAACGGAAACCGGGGGGGATCGAGGTGGGGATTGGGGGGAGCCCCGAGGAGCGTCCGCCCATCCCGGGGGGATCCGGGACTGGGAAAGGCTCAGCATCCCCCTCCCCAGCCGGGGCTGGGCGCCCTCGGGGCTGCGGCCACAGAGATACACAGCCCTTCTTCTTCTCCTCTTTTTTTCATCTCAAAAAGAGCAGCCAAAAGAAAAAAAAAAAAAAAAGAAAAAACAAAAAAGAAAAAACAAGATTGTTTTTTCAAGCGTGCTGGAATCCACTTGGATAAATAACAGCTCCAGAAACTGGGCTGCTGAAACAATAAACTTCCTCTGGACCCGACCAAAAAAGGACGCGGGGAGACAGACGGTGGTTCCCGGCCCGGGGGGGCTCCGGGGGCCGGGGGGGCTCAGGGGGCCCGGGGGGCTCTGGGGGCCCGGGGGGCTCAGGGGGCCGGGGGAGGCAGGACCCGGCCCGGGGGGGCTCTGGGGGCCCGGGGGGGCTCAGGGGGCCGGGGGAGGCAGGACCCGGCCCGGGGGGGCTCCGGGGGCCGGGGGAGGCAGGACCGGCCCGGGAGGGGGGCTCTGGGGGCCCGGGGGGCTCAGGGGGTCGGGGGAGGCAGGACCAGCCCCGCTCTCCCATCCCAGCGCCGTTAATTCAAAGCAGATGCGGAGGCAGATCCGGCCCAGGCCGAGCCCCCAGAGCCGCTCGCTGCTCTGAATCTGAACTGCGATTTTGGGAAGGGGAAAGAGGGGCCCCGGGGCTGCTCCGAGGTGCTGAAAGCTCCGGCAATGGGAAAAGATCTGGGGTCGGGGGGGATGCAGCAACTTACAGGGACCCCACAGAATCCCAGGGGGCTCTGCAGAGTCCCAGGGGGGGCCAGGACAGCCCAGGGGGGAAACACATTCCAGGAAGGACCCCACAGCTCCCAGAGGGAACTTTGCATCCTGAGGGGACCCAGAGTGTCCCAGGGGAGACCCCAGAGCGTCCCAGAAGGAACTTTGGATCCCTGAAGGGAGGACCCCAGAGTGTCCCAGAGCATCCCACAACAGCCCAGGGGGGAAACCCACATTCCAGCCAGGACCCCACAGCTCCCAGAGGGAACTTTGCATCCCAGAGGGGACCCCAGAGTGTCCTAGAGGGACCCCAGAGTGTCCCAGGGGGTCTCTGCAGAGTCCCAGAGGGGCCCAGGACAGCCCAGGGGGGAAACTCACATTCCAGCCAGGACCCCACAACTCCCAGGAGGAACTTTGAATCCCAGAGGGGTCCCCAGAGTGTCCCAGGGGGACCCCAGAGGGGACCCCACATCTGCCAAGCCAATGGGGCTGGAGACCCCCAGCCCTGGGGGACCCCCCCTTTCCCTGCCTTGTTTTGGTGCTCTGGGGCTCTCCCCCTCCCTGTGCCGTGCCCGGGCGTTTCCTGCAGCCTCACGTCACTCGGGGCTATTTCTGACGGTGAAAATTATTGTTCCAAGGCTGGGCTTTTGTCAGCACAGGAAAAATAATCCCCGGAGCGAGGGCGAAGCCTCCAGAGCCGGCCCGGGATGCTCCGACACACCGAGACCCGCAGCCCCCAAAAAACCCAAACCCGGCGGAGCTGCGGCCCAATAAACAACAAATAAAAACCCGGAGGAGGCTCGAGAAAGAGCCATCTGCAGGGCCCGGGATGGAGCGGGGAGTTCAAGTAGAACTGGAAATTGGTCATAAGTCACAGCGCTCTGTTCCCTGCAGACAATCTGTGATGTCGGTGCGATCAAGCTGTGCACATAAATGAGGCCTGGCCCGGGATTCCACATCTGGAAGAGGTTTGGGCTCCCGGCCTGTGACAGCGGGGCTGGCCCGGCCTCCCCTCCCTCCTCTCGGGGGGAAAAGGCGCTTTTTGCAGCGGCCCCATTAGCGCCGGGCTCAGCCGGGGGGGATTAAAGCCCCGGTAATCCCCGTCTGCAGCCCCCAGCCCCTCCCGGCCACGGCGGGGACCCCAGAGGTGCCACAGCCCTGGTCCTGCCTGGGGTGGGGTGTGGGGCTGGGGAGGGGTGTGGGGCTGGGGCAGGGTGTGGGGCTGGGGCAGGGTGTGGGGCTGGGGAGGGATGTGGGGCTGGGGTGGGATCTGGGGCTGGGGCAGGGTGTGGGGCTGGGACAGGGTGTGGGGCTGGGGTGGGATCTGGGGCTGGGGCAGGGTGTGGGGCTGGGATGGGGTGTGGGGCTGGGGCAGAGTGTGGGGCTGGGGAGGGATGTGGGGCTGGGGCAGGGTGTGGGGCTGGGGCGGGGTGTGGGGCTGGGGCAGAGTGTGGGGCTGGGGCAGAGTGTGGGGCTGGGGAGGGATGTGGGGCTGGGGACACACCGTGCCCTGTCCAGCCCTGCCAGAACTGCCAAGTGACATCCCCAGGGCCATGAGAGAGGTGACACCGAGGGTGGGACCCCTCTCACCTCCCCGCAGGGAGCCGGGCACAGGAATGAGCCGAGAATAAACTGGGAACACACTGGGGGTTCTGCTGGGGCTGGAGGGGGCTGTGAGCATCAGCCCCTCCCCACACCCACAGCCAGCCCTGGAGACCCCCAGGAGAGGATGAGGGGAGGGGACACAGCCCTGATCAGCAAACAGGGATGTGTCTGTCCCCATCAGACACTGGGACCATGGCAGTGGCTCAGGGCAGGTCCCTGGGGCCACAGACATCCCTCACCCTTGTCCTGTGTCCCTCATCCCCTCAGGCCCATCCAGGGGTGATGCCAGTGTGGGTTTCTCAGGCACAGGGGGGTAAATGTGCAGCAGCTGCAGCACAGGGCGAATAATTAAAGATAAATAAAGCAAAGTATGGGAAAAAGGCAAATGAGAGGCGGGATGAGGGACCCACAGGGTGACAGAGCTCCTCCGGCCACTGGAGCCGCTCTGGCCTGTCCCCAGCCTGGCTGGACAGCCGGACCTGTGACCGGACCTGGCCTGTCCCCAGCCTGGCCGGACAGCCGGACCTGTGACCGGACCTGGCCTGTCCCCAGCCTGGCCGGACAGCCGGACCTGCGGCCGGGCCGGGAAGAGCCTCTCCCGGGCTCAGACCCTCCTGGCTCCGGGCGGGGCCGGATGAGCTGAACACGGCTCGGCTTTGAAGCCCTTCCTGCCCCAAACACATTTCCTGCGGCACGGGCGGCAGCGGGGCTGAGGGCTGGGGACAGCGGGGACCTGGGGACGGGGGGGACACAGAGGGGACCTGAACACCCCAGGGGACAGCGGGGACCTGTCACTCTGGGGACAGGGGGGACCTGGGGACAGAGGGGGCTTGGCACCCCAAGGCACAGAGGGGACCTGAGCCCTGGGGACAGAGGGGACCTGGACACAGAGGGGACCTGGACACAGAGGGGACCTGGCACTCTGGGCCACTGCAGGACCCCGCTCAGGCCCAGCTCACCCGCAGAGCCCAGCCCCGGCTGTCCCCTGTCCCCAGCGGGATGTCCCCTGTCCCCAGCGGGATGTCCCCAAGGCAGTGCAGCCCTCACCACACCCCCAGGCCCCTCCACCCCCTGCCCACACCCCGGGGGCTCCGGGAGACGCTCCCAAAGTCGGAGCCTCTGGTTTTGATTGTCCCATCTGGAAAGGGTTTGGAATAAATCATGTTTGCTGCACGAGAGCAGGGCCAGGGTCACTGCACATTTGTAGGTTTTCTGCCTGCGCCTGTAGGTTCCATGTCACGTTTTAGTGGGATCGTGTAATGCCCTAATGGCTCTGTGGGGTCACCCCGGGCCCTCCAGGGGAGCACAGACCCCCGGCCTGGGACAGCTGGGGAGGCCCTGCCCGGGCAGGGGATGTGGGGTGGGATATTGGGTGGGATGTGGGGTGGGATGTGGGGTGGGATGTGGGGTGGGACGTGGGGTGGGATGTGGGGTGGGGTGTGGGGTGGGGTGTGGGGTGGGGTGTGGGGTGGGATATTGGGTGGGATGTGGGGTGGGATATTGGGTGGGATGTGGGGTAGGATGTGGGGTGGGATGTGGGGTGGGATGTGGGGTGGGATGTGGGGTGGGATGTGGGGTGGGATGTGGGGTGGGATGTTTTCCCCAATACAAACTGGGACCAAACGTCCCCAGGAGTGTTTGTGAGGGGGTGACACACGAGGAAGGGACAATAAGAGTGGAGATGAAGAGCAAAGCTCACAAATGTGATGGAGGGCTCAGCTGTCACCTGCCTGAGGCCCCCAGTGTCCCCCAGCCCAGGACACCCCTCAGTGCTGCTCTTCTGGGGCAATTTGTGTTTTTAATGTGGCTCTTGAGCTCAGGCCCTGCTCGTGGCACCGTCCTGTGGCAGCAGCACCTTCATGGCCACCCCCACATGGGGACAGAGGTGCCAGAGGGGTCACTGCACTGCCACCGTCACCCCAAAGGGGCAGCGAGCACAGGGGACCAGGGCAAGGGCAGCACAGCCCAGGGTTTGGGGAGACGGGACAGGGCAGCCCCCAGAGCCGACCCTCTGCCCCAAAACCAACCCCCTGCAGCCCCTAAACTGAACCCTCTGCAGCCCCCAGACCCAATCCCCTGCAGCCCCTAAACCCAACTGTCTGCAGCCCCAAACCCAATCCTCTGCAGCCCCCAGACCCAATCCCCTGCAGCCCCCAAACTGAACCACTCTACAGCCCCCAAACCCAACCCTCTGCAGCCCCCAGATTGAACCCTCTGCAGCCCCAAACCCAGTCCCCTGCAGCCCCAAAACTCAACCCTCTGCCTCAAACCCAAACCTCTCCAACCCCCAAACCCAACCCCCTGCAGCCCCCAGATTGAACCCTCTGCATCCCCCAAACCCAGTCCCCTGCAGCCCCAAACCCAACTCTCTCCAGCCCCCAAACCCAACCCTCTGCAGCCCCTAAACCAAATCCCCTGCAGCCCCCAAACTGAACCACTCTCCAGCCCCCAAACCCAACCCTCTGCAGCCCCCAAACCAAATCCTCTACAGCCCCTAAACCCAGTCCTCTACAGCCCCCAAACTCAACCCTCTCCAGCCCCAAACCCTCTGCAGCCCCAAAACTCAACCCTCTCCAGCCCCAAATCCAATCCCCTGCAGCCCCCAAACCCCAACCCTCTACAGTCCCAAACCCAACCCTCTGCAGCCCCCAGACCCACTCCCCGGCAGCCCCAAACCCCAACCCCCTGCAGCCGCAGCCCCCGGCGAGGGCAGGGAGGCAGCGGTGACCCCGGGCAGGCAGCTCAGCCTCCCTGACGGGACAGCCCTGGAGGAACCCAACTCTCCCCGCAGCTGCGGCTCCGCCAGCCCAGCCCAGCCCAGCCCAGCCCAGCCCAGCCCGGCCCAGCCCAGCCCAGCCCAGCCCAGCCCAGCCCAGCCCAGCCCAGCCCGGCCCAGCCCAGCCCAGCCCAGCCCAGCCCAGCCCGGCCCGGCCCGGCCCAGCCCAGCCCGGCCCAGCCCGGCCCAGCCCGGCCCAGCCCAGCCCGGCCCAGCCCAGCCCGGCCCGGCCCAGCCCAGCCCAGCCTCCAATCCAGATTTTAATTCAAACATCTCCTCCGGAGTTATAAATAAACCCCGCAGCGAGCAGCACACGGCTGCCAGCCCCAGCCGAGCCCCAGCCCCCGGCCCGGGGCCCTCCGGGAGCCTTTTGGGATGGAGCAGCAGCTTTAGAACCTCCGCACAAACCCCAAACCCATTAACCGCTCCTCAGTGAATATTTCCAGGGCCGGCAGCCGCTTTCAGACAAAACCCCGTTCCCCAGAGCGCGGAAAGGCTGCGGAGGGGAGCGGGAGAAGGAGCCTTTTCCCGCATTTCCCGCATTTCCCGCATTTCCCGCATTTCTAAGTCACATCCGCAGCAGCCCCGGGGACAGCGGGGTCCCCCCGACCCCCTTTGAGGGGATTTAAACCCCGTCCCGCAGCCCCGAGCGGCGCTTTCCCCGGCGCAGAGTCGCTTTTTGAGAGGAAAAAGTGACTTTATGGCGCTGCCGGCCCCGGGGGCTCCACGCCCGGCCCCATTCCCGAGTCCCACCGGGCTCTGCCCGGCCCGGGGGGTCCCGGGGCTGACCCGGGGCTCAGCTCCGGTACCGGGGGGGGCAGAGAGACCCAGGAGTGGGGTCTGGGACGGGGCGGGGAGGGGGGAGATCCCGGGGATAGGGAGCGATGCCCAGGGTGGGTCCCGGGGGCAGGGAGGGATGCCTAGGGCAGGAAGGGATGCCCAGGGAAGGCCCCGGGGCAGGGAGCGGTGCCCAGGGGAGATGCCCAGGGAGATCCCCGGGGATGTCCCGGCCCCCGCGGGTACTCACAGAGTGACGGTGCCGTCGGGCAGCAGTCGAGGCTCGGGCGGTGCCGGGAGCCCCCCCCCGGTACAGAGCACCCTCCTCCGGGCCGGCCCGGGGCCTTGGCCCGCCTTGGCCCGCTCGGCCGAGCACTTACAGCCCAGGCTGAGCGCGGGGCAGCTCCGAGCGCCGGCCCCGGGGCCGCTCAGCGCCGCCGCCAGCAGCAGCAGCGCCGCCGGGCCCCGCATGGCCCCGGGCCGGGCCGGGCAGCGGGACGGGGAACGGGAACGGCAACGGGAACGGGGAACGGGAACGGCTCCGGCTCCGGCTCCGCTCCCCGGGGCGGCTCCGCCGGCGCCTCCCCCGCTCCCCGGCCCCGCCGCCGGCCCTGGCGCCTCCCCCGGCCCGCCCCGGCCCGGCCCGGCCCCCCCGACGGCACCGGGGGCGGGAGAGAGGCCGGGGGGGTCCTGCGGGGCCCAGAGAGATCAGAGCACGGGCAGAGCGCTGAGATCCCCCCGGGGGGCTCCGGGTGGAGCCCTGAGCGGGTCAGAGCCCTCCCGTCCTGTTCCATCCATCCCTCCCGTCCTGTTCCTTCTCCATCCCTCCCGTCCTGCCCCATCGCTCCCGTCCTGCCCCATCGCTCCCGTCCTACCCCATCCCTCCCTCCCTCCCGCCCCCCGGGGTTTCTCCCGGCCCAGGACTCGCTGCAGAGTGAAATCCAAAGGGATCAAAAGCCGGCACTGAATCCTGCGGGAGCCCGAGCCGGGGAGAGCAGGAGAAGGCTCATGGAAGGACGGCGAGACCACGCTGGGAATGCGGTTTGTCTCCAGGACCAAATAGTTCCTGCAGGGGGAAAGAAATTTATCCCTCGCTCCAAATAAATGGAGCCCCCAGCGGCGGGGGGTGCCGGGGGTGGAGGAGCTGCTCAGTCCACTCCAGGGCTCAGCTCAGTCCAGGGCTCAGCTCAGTCCAGGCTCAGCTCAGTCCAGGCTCAGCTCAGCTCAGGCTCAGCTCAGTCCAGGCTCAGCTCAGCTCAGTCCAGGCTCAGCTCAGTCCAGGCTCAGCTGTGGGACCCCAGAGCTCTGGAGACCAGCATCATCCTGTTAGTAAAGGAGACAATGAAGTGTTTCACAATATTTATTTTATTTTATTTTATTTTATTTTATTTTATTTTATTTTATTTTATTTTATATTTTATTTTATTTTATTTTATATTTTATTTTATTTTATTTTATTTTATTTTTTATTTTATTTTATATTTTATTTTATTTTATTTTATTTTATTTTATTTTTTCCCGTTTTTTCCACTGAGCAGAGTTTTCCCTGCCAGGGTCCATCCTGCCCTGTGGGATGACACCACAGTTCACCCCTGGGACAAGGAACCCCTGGGGAAGGGGCTCAGGGACAGGCTGGGCTCCTCCTGGGCTTGTCCTGTTGAGTTGGGCCCCACGATCCCTGTGGGTCCCTCCCAACTCAAACCATTCTTTGGTTCCCTGCTGGTCCCTGACCCCGCAGCTGAGGCTGGAAGAGCAACAGGAAACTGTTTGTGTCCAGTATCCGCCCCGAGATCCTGCAGGGCAGGACCCCTCCCACCCCCTGTGAGCCCTGCAGGGCAGGACCCCTCCCCACCCCTGTGAGCTCTGCAGGGCAGGACCCCTCCCACCCCCTGTGAGCTCTGCAGGGCAGGACCCCTCCCCACCCCTGTGAGCTCTGCAGGGCAGGACCCCTCCCCACCCCCTGTGAGCTCTGCAGGGCAGGACCCCTCCCCACCCCTGTGAGCTCTGCAGGGCAGGGCTGGGCCTCCCTCCCTCCTCAGAGGGGCTGAACCCTGGCCTGGGACCCCCTGCTCCCCCTGGGCAGCCCCCAAGGGAGAGGAGACCCCCTGCTCCCCCTGGGCAGCCCCCAAGGGAGAGGAGACCCCCTGCTCCCCCTGGGCAGCCCCCCAAGGGAGAGGAGACCCTTTTACTCAGGGACCCACAGCTCACCCAGCATGGCCCCACACAGGGACACCCCAAAACACCCCGGGGCAGCGGCCTCAGCCACCTCCTGTCACTGCACGAACCCTAAATTGGGAATTCTGCATCTCCAGGAGCTCCAGGGATTCCATCCGTGACCCTCTGAGACAACCAAATCGCTCTTCAGAGTTCCATCCTCCAAATTCCCTCCCAGAACAGTGAGGACCTTGTCCAAACCGGGCCGTGTGGAATCCCCTGCCCTGCTTGGGGGAGAGGAGCTCAACCAACACTTTCCACGCGCTTTGAGCCTGAAAGTTCGGCTTCTTTCAACTCTTTCCAAGCCCCTCTCTGTGCTTTTCCAGCCCTGATGCCTCCGGCCCAGGGGAGACAAGGCCGCCCGTTTGAAACTCCATCTCTGCAGAGCTGGAAGCCAAATCCAGCACTCCAATCCATCCCTCCCTCCCACTCCAGGGTAAAAAACCCCCTGAACTTGTGCGAGCTCAGGGAAAGACAACAAGCAGGAGAGTCTCTGGATTCCTTTCACTGGGATCCAATAAAAACCTTGGCAGGCAGCGCTGTCCTTCCTGCAGGAAAGGAGAGAGCCCAGGAATAAACACTCCGTGCCCTTTGAGGGGCTGCAGGAGGATCTGCCCGGCTTGAGCTGCTCGGGCTGTCCCGGCCTCCCACAGCTCCTGGTTCTGCTGCTTTGGCACCGCTCAGTCCCTGGGGATGAGGATGAACCGTTTTCCAGGAGGTGGAGAACAAGGAGCAGCAGCAAATAGCCCTGTCCGGGATCATCGAGGGGTTTATTTTTCTCAGAATGAGCCGTGGATGAGCTCCAGCCCCCAGGAGGGGTTTCACCACAGAGAATGTGGAGTGTTGGGGCTCTGGGGGGGCTCAGCCCCAGGAGGGGACATGGGGACACCGGGGTGACCTCAGGGGATGGCTGGGAGTCCTGGGGCAGTGACTGTGCTCTGGGGGGACAGGGAGGAGTCCCCGCGCCTGTCCCTGCCTTTCCTCAGAGGGAAATATTGACAGGGGACGGGGCTGGGGGCCCGGGGCTGCTGTTCCCTACCCGGATTTTGATGGATAAACCCAGCCTGAGGCTGCTGTTCCCGGCCCTGCCCGGCGTTTGGCGGATACAAACCCAGCCGGGGGCCCGAGCAGGCTGGTTTCATGACCGGCCCGGGGAGTTCTTTGATCCCCGTCCCGCTGGCTCCTGTCCCGTGTCCGGCCGGCCCCACCTGCCCCTGCCCTGCCCGGCCCTGGGTGGTCCGAGCCCCGGGGACCCGGACACGGGGGAGGCGTGAAAAACCCTCCGGACACGAGAAAAGTGGGTTGGGAGCTCCACGGGTGGGGAGAAGCAGCTGCGGAGGAAGGAGCAGAAATTTGGGCAGATTCCTCCTTCCTCTGCAGAGCCTTGTCCCAGCCCAGCCCGGGGTGTCCCAGCCCAGCCCGGGGTGTCCCCAGGGGTCACCAGGACCAGCTCAGCGGGAGGACAGAGGTGTCCTGTGTCCCCTGAAAGGCCCCGCTCCGGCACAGGGAGATCCCGGCAGAGCCCTGGAGAATCCTCACCTGGGCCAGGTGAGCTCACAGGGACACCGGGAGAATCCTCACCTGGGCCAGGTGAGCTCACAGGGACACCGGGAGAATCCTCACCTGGGCCAGGTGAGTTCAGGGGGACACCGGGCCTGGCAGAGCTCCGGGGAATCCTCACCTGGGCCAGGTGAGCTCACAGGGACACCGAGAGAATCCTCACCTGGGCCAGGTGAGCTGAGGGGGACACCGGGAGAATCCTCACCTGGGCCAGGTGAGCTCAGGGGAACACCGGGCCCGGCAGAGCCCAGGATGCTCCTCACCTGGGCCAGGTGAGCTCAGGGGATACCGGGAGAATCCTCACCTGGGCCAGGTGAGCTCACAGGTACCCCGTGCCCGGCCCGGCAGCGCCACCCAGCGGGGACAGTTGGGGACAGGTGACATCCCCCAGGACTGCAGAGTCCTGAGCAAACCCAATCCCGCTCTGCCGCCTTTACCCACCTCAACTCCCTCTGACCCCCCTCCTCCCTCGCCCCAGCCCCAACAGCCGCCCCAGGCTGGGGAAACACCTCGGAGGGCAATTCATTCACCACGCTGGAAGATAAAAATAACATCTTTAATAGCTTTGGAGCTGGCACAGATGGCATCGGAACTCAGCAGTGTTTATTACTAGACTATGAACCACACACACAGAGGTTGGCCCTGACCCCACGGAGACACGACAGGTCGGTGTTGGGGTTGACTCTTCTCGTTTACATTCAGCTTTTTGGAGTGAAACCGACGGCGAGGTTTGACCACACGCACACAGAGCAAAGCCTGGGGAGGACGGTCGTGCTGGCAGCCCAGCTCTCCTCCTCTCAGCAGACACGAAAAGCCCAAAATTTAGCTGGGACACGGGTTGTGAGCCTGGCCAAACAACACGGGGCAAGGCAGGAGCTTCTGCTCACACCTGAGGGGAAGGTACTGCAGGGACAGTCCTGTTTTCCTCTTCCAAGAGCAGGAAAGGATGTTAAGACACAGCCTAAAGCTCTCTCAGTGGCCAAAGGATTTGTTTTTCGGGAACCCAGAATGCAGTGGGACAAAAATAATTAATTTTGTTCAGTATTTTCCCAAGGAAAGCTCCCTGCTGCCCTGTGCTATCCTCACACAGGGTAAAGGGGATGGCACAGGCACCAAACCAGGAGGGACTCACCTTGGAAAGCAGCAGCGAGCTGGTGGCAGAGCAGAGGCCTGGCAGAAAAACCCCCATTCTGACCACAGAACAGCAGTAAAACCACTAAGGCAGGATGAAAATAATTCCCAACAACAGAGGAGGGGACAGGAAGGGAAAAGGGGGAAAAGCATTCCAGATCTGGGCAGCCACGGAGCCAGGGGAAAAGTTAATGTCAGGCTGAAAAGGGCAAAAGACACTCCCACACTTGTGATGTGCAGCCAAAGCATCACAGCAGGAGCTGAGCTGGTCACAGTCCCCTGTGCCTGTCACTCACCCTCTGCCACGGCCATGGCACGGCCCCAGCCCAGCCCAACCCTCCCACGTGCAAAACTGGTACTGGGGGAAACATTTACAGGTTTCTGGCAAGATCTGAATTTAGTCCTCAGTGAAAACAACCACCAGCACTGCTGCAGGGACACCCAATTTGCTCAGCAGCAGCTCCAGCCTGACAAACTCCTGTCTGTCTGTCCAACCCAGTTCCCCCAAAAGTCTCTGTCCTTGGTGACCCTGAGGAACCAAAACAGCCACTCCCAACCCTCAGTCTCCTTGCTGGTTACACAGATCTCCAGTTTCTAGGGGTGCTCTATAATCACAATGGAAATGAGGCTTTGCTGGCCTCTGTCCCGAGGAATTCCCTCTCCACCACCGGGATCGGGCGCCGACACGGGGGGAGGTAAAAATGCATAGTGAGGTCTCCCACAGCCAGGTCTCTCCCCTGGTGAGGCCACTGGTTCTGCCTTTAGTGCCCCTGCACTGTCAGGGCCTCTGTCTGGCCTTTGCTCCCAGCGGGGGCTTTGTTGGGATAATGCCTCTCCCCAAAGATGGTGCTCCCGATCCGGACGTTTGTGGAGCCAACCTCGATCTGGAAGAGACAAAAAAGGGGGGTCAGGGCAGGGCTGGACCACCCCACAGCCCAGCCTTGGCCCTCACAGGATGGTTCTCCTCAGACTCAGCACCCACAGCTCCACCCAGGGGCTGGTTTGGTGCCAGGGATCTCCCCCAGGACCAGCAGAGCTGCACTGGGATCTTCATCCAAAGGGAAACCTTAGAGGCCTGTGTGGGTGTCCTGGGCTGGAATTTGGGGTGCAGGCAGGTCTGTTCCCCCAGGGAAGGGACAGGGACACACTCACTGCGTGCTGGAAGTCCGTGGACATGCCCATGCTCAGCTCCACCTTGTCCAGGGGCAGGTTGAGCTTCTCACACACCTCCTGCCTCAGGGACAGCAGCACCTGCAGGGCCCAGGGGACAGCAGAGGGTCACACTGAACCTGGGCTGCCACTGCAGCTCCGTGCCAGGCTGACACTGATCCTGATCCTGATCCTGTCCCTGAGGTCTCCCTCACACAGAACATGCAATTCCCACCCTTCCCATGGAAACAGCAAACGGCCACTGGAGATTTCCCAGATTTACTGGCAACACATTGAAAATTCACCCGGGCCAGGGGCTCCAGGAGAGCAAGTGCTGCCCTGCCAAAATCCTGGCTGCAGCTTTAGAGGATGAGTGGGAGCAACACACCTGCAGTGACACTGGTGCTGAGGGCTCTGCACTGCCCTGCACAAGCTGCTCCTACATCCTGACTGGTTTAACTGGGACAGACCAACCCCAACAGCAAACCAGCCCACACAGTGACACTTTCCCCTGAGAAAATCTCACCTGGAAATCAGGATTTGGCCCCTTGCTGAGGTCGTGGCCGACGCTGCCAATGGTCATGAGCCCCACGAACTCCAGGCTGGGGCACCTGGTGAGGACGTGCTCCACTGCAGCCGCGGTGTCCCCCGGGGACAGCCCGTGCTTGCCTGGGGACAACAGGGACATCTGTGCCCAGCTCTGTCCAGGGCATCCCCTTAGACACCCTGGGACCTGAGGAAGGGAGTTTGAGCCCTGGGCAGGGGGTGTGGAGCTGGTCCAGGGGGTTTGGAGACCTTGGCACAGCCCAGGAAAACACTGGGTTTGGTTTAAGTCTCCAACACTGAGAGAGGAATTACAAACCACCAAGGGGTGAAAACAGTGGTTTAGCACAGCACAAGATGCAAAATTCAGTAGTTTTGGGGTTGATAGAATAGAGGTAAATGGGGGACACGATGGAGGAATTTGGGTGGTGCCTCGTGTCCCTCTCCTTCTCCCCCGCCCTCCATCCCCTGAGGTGGTGATGGCACAGGGCAGTGACAGTGGGTTGGGTCAGAGCAGAAATGACCCTTTTAGTGTGAGCCCTGGGCATTGGTGTGAAATTGTAAATACCCCACCCGTGGTTATCTGTATAAATGTGAGGTGACCCCCATGTCACCAAGAGCCACTCACTGTCCTCCCCACTGGTGTTGACCTGCACCATGACCTTCAGCTTCTGGGGTGACCCTTTTTTCTGCCACGAGCTGTTGACTCTGTCTGCCAGTTTCACAGAATCCACCGTTTCCAGCATGAACAGGTTTGGGACAGCTGGGGAGAAAACACAGGCTGAGGGAAGAATTCTGCTGCCACGGGGTTGTCTGCACCTACAACAGGCATTTGTTGAGTTCATTGTTTCAGAGAATCATGAAATATCCTGAGCTGGAAGGGATCCCCAGGAATGATTGAGTCCAACTGCTGTCCCTGCACAGACACCCCAAAAACCTCACCCTGGGCATCCCTGGCAGAGCTGTCCAAACCCTCCTGGAGCTCTGGGGCTGTGCCTGTTCCATGGGGAGCCTGGCAGAGCCCAGAACCCTCTGGGGGAAGACCCTGAGCCTCTCTGACACATCAGAACACTGGAGATCACTGCCCACACAAAACCAGGACTTACCAATGAGCTTGTTGACATTGTTCTTCTGCAGGTGGCCAATAAAATGCCACTTGATGTCCGGACAGGACGACAGAATCTGAAAGCAGAGGGAACACTCAGGTTTGAACAACAATCCCCTCTTCCCCCACACAGCCTTAGTTTGCCCACAACCAAATACCAGACAGCCAATTTTCTTTGTTTGTTGACCCTGAAAGGCTCAGCCTGTGGTTGTGCTGAGGTTGAGCCTGGACAGGGGTGGGTTTGTGGCTGCAGGGAGTGCTGTCCATGGGAACAGCAAAGGCAAAGCTCTTTTGCAACAGCCATAAAATGAGATTTTCCCCTAACTGAGCATTAACTTTTTTTTTTTTTTTTTTTTTTAAACAAGGGCTGTGCTTCTCCTGAAGAGAGCACAAAAGGCAGAGCAGTGTGCAGACAAATCATGGCTAAGGCAGATGTGTGTCCCCAGACTCCTCTGGAGCCAGCCAGGCAGGAGGGGAATGGGGCAGGGGCAGTGAGCCAGGAATAACCCACCATTTATCTGCAGAGATAAGGATCCAACCAAAGCCCTGACAAAGCCCAGGACTTTGACTGAACAGCTCTCAGGACACAGCTATACATGGGCAGAAAACATGAAGGGAACCATGGGCTTACTCTGGAGTCTGAGGCCTTTTCCAGCAGCTCCTGGACCTGGGAGAAGGAAGGAGAATTCTGTTAAACCCACACAGGATTGGTTGGGGTCTTTGGGGCCAACCTGAGCCTCAAAAACACGAGGCCAGGGAATGATGAAACCCACAGAGCCACCCAAACCGGGCTGGCCCAAACCTCCAGGAGGAATTTCTTCACACAAAGGGTTGTTAAACACTGGAAGGGGCTGCCCAGGGAGGTGTTGGAGTCCCTGGAGGTGCCCAAGGAAGGACTCGGGGTGGGGAACTCAGAGCTCTGGGCTGGGTGACAAGGTGGGGACTGGGCACAGCTTGATGACCTTAAAGGGCTTTTCCAACCAGGATGTTTGTGGGGTTCTGTGCCCTCCACAGGAGCCTTTTCCAGCCCTGCTGACCCTTCCCCAGCCCCGCTGACCCTCTCCATCCCCCCCGGACACTCTCCATCCCCCCGGACACTCACGTAGTTCTCCCCGAAGCTGCGCTGCCCGTGGCTATAGGCCTCCATCACCATCTCTGCAGGTTTGGTCTTGCTGACGGCCACGAGCCGCGGCTGCACGGCCGGGAGCCCCTGCGGGAACACAGCGGGGTGAGCGCCGGGCCCAGGAACCCTCCGGGGATGTTGGGGGGGAACAGATGGGGCTGGCCCCGCTGGGGGAGTGGGGACTGTGGGGATAGGGAGTCCTGGCTCCTTTGCCGGGGGGTTTGGGCACCCAAAGCTGTGGTGCGCTCCTCCCGGTGGCACTGCTGGTGTGTCCCCATAGTCACCGCTGACCTGTGCCCACAATGGGACATGTCCTGGTGGCACTGCGGGTGTCCCCACTGTCACCGGTGACCTGTGCCCGTGGTGGAACATGTCCTGGTGGCACTGCGGGTCTGTCCCCATGGTGGGACATGTCCCGGTGGCACTGCAGGTCTGTCTCCATCCATGGTCACCGCTATCTGTGCCCACGGTGGGACATGTCCCGGTGGCACTGCGGGTCTGTCCCCACTGTCACCGGTGACCTGTGCCCGTGGTGGGACATGTCCCTGGGGCATTGCGGGACTGTCCCCACGGTCACCAGTCACCTGTGCCCACAATGGAACATGTTCTGGTGGCACTGTCGGTCTGTGTCCCCATGGTCACCACTGACCTGTGCCCATGGCAGGACAGGTCCCGGTGGCACCCTGGGTCTGTCCCCACTGTCCCCACTGTCACCGCTGACCTGTGCCGGTGGCACTGGGTGTCTGTGTCCCCTCAGTCACCACTGACCCGTCCCGGTGACACCTCGGGCCTGTCCCCACTGTCACCGCTGACCCGTCCCGGTGTCACTCCGGCTCTGTCCCCTCAGTCCCCGCTGACCCGCCCTCAGGGCCCGGGCCCGTCCTCACGCTGACAGAGGCCTGTCACCGCGGCAGCCACCCCACCCTCGCGGGTCCCGCCGTGTTCCCCGTGTCCCCCCCGGTGTCCCCTCACCTGCGGCCGCCGTGCCGCCGCCTGCTGCACCTGCTCGGTGACAGCGCGGAGCGCGGGGCCCAGCCCGTCCCCGGCGGCCATGCCGGCTCTCCACATCCCCCTGAGGCCGCCACTTCCGCCACACACCGCGCCCCGCCCCCGCGCTCAGCCAATCGCATCGCTCCAAACAGCGGCGGCAGCCAATGGCATCGCTCCAAACAGCGGCGGCAGCCAATGGGAGCGGCGGGGCGGGGATTAGCGCCGCCATGTTGGGAAGGTCGCGGGCGCCATGGCGGCCTCAGGGGGATGGCGGGTTCCCCTGTTTGTCCCTTTCCCCTAATTTGGTGACAAATCCAAATTATTCCGTGTCCGGAGTAAAGGCAGCGAGCGCCCCAGCCAGCCCACCCACCCCGCTGCTCCGGTCCTGGCCACCCTCAATAATCAGGTTGTTATCTCTGCATGAGGGGCCTCCCAAAGTGTGAATTTCTGTTATTGCGTGGGAAAAAAGGGTCAAAAAACAACCCAGGGCACGGAGCTGGTGCTGCAGGCCCCGTGTGAGGTGTGGGGGATGCCTGGGCAATGCTGGGGGTCATTTACCAGGGAAATGGGAAACAACCGGCTGGAACCATTAACTCAAATATTTGTCTTTAATGTCACAACTCCCCTGTCCCTCTGCAGATTCTGTGTTTGCACAGCTGGGTAAAAACACCCACAAGGTTCCTGCCCTTTGTCTGGTAAAACATGACAAGGATTTTGTGCAGATTTTACCCAAATTCAGGTGTTTTGCTGCTCTGGGCTGGTTCTTGTGGTTTTCTCTCATTCCAGAGCAAAGCAGGGCCTGAAAACCCGGAATTCCTTGGATAAAAACAACTCTGATCCTTCTTCTTCCATTTTCCTCCTCCCTGGAGAAGGAGAACCAGCCTTTCCCCAGAGCTCCCCACTCCCACCTCAATATTCCCTCTGGAAAATCCACCCCAGCAAATAAATCTACACCTGATATCCCACAAATATCCCCAAAAATTCACCCCCAAACCCTGACATTAAAACTGGGAAAATTTTAAAATTGAAGGCCATTTTATTGTCATAGCAAATACCAAAATAAAAAGGCTTTGAGTTGAGTACATCAGAAGGTCCAAGGCTGCCCTGACAGAGCATTTCCACCCTCCCAGGTACCACAAACCTCTGATCCCTTTGCTATAAAGTGGGTTTAAAGTTCAGATTTTCATCTCAGGATTAGAGAAACAGAGGGAATAAAGGTTTACATGGAGAGACAGATCCACTCTGGAAAATTCAGGATATTTTACAGTGAAGAGACCTGAATGAAGACACAACAATTAACAACTGGCTTGTGAAGACTGATAACACTCTCACCTTGGCTTTTGCTTTTTTACTCTTAGTAAAAAATTAATTTAACTAAATTTAACTAAATCATGCTAATACTTGAGCAGTCAGGGTTTTAATTAAAAAAAAAAAAATCATTAAGAGCTCTTTATCCCAAACTATTGTCTTGCTGTGAAATCACACATAAAATAAAAACCACTTTGGCTTAGTTGGGTCTTTTCATTAGTGAAAAAAATACTTGTGGTAAAAGGAGGTGTTAGTTGTTGATGGAAACCTTGAGCACAAACATAGAACAATCTCAAAGGAGCTCATCCTCATGGCTGAACTTCTGCTGTTCCCTGTTAAAATCTGCCTGCACAGACCTGGTTATGAGTCAGGAAAATCAGGAAAATCCCTGGGGATTTTGGGTCTGGAGATGAGATTTCCCTTAACTCCTATTTCCCAAAAAACCCCCCCCCAAAAAAACAAAACAAAACAAAACAAAACAAAACAAAACAAAACAAAACCAAACCACAAAAAACCAAAGATGGGACTTTTCTCCAGCAGAAACTGATGCTTCATTTCCATTTTGCATTTTCAAGCATCAAAACAGGGAAAAGTGCTGTAAAAATCTGGAGCTGAGATTCATCTGAGCTCTCTCAGAGCGGCACAGACTGAGGAAGGTTCAAACACTGAAAGGTGAGACCAGGGGAGGAACAATTTGGGGCAGGAGCTGTGGATGCACCTGGTCTGTGACAGGGAGCACTGGCCTCAAATTGTATCAGCAATTCATCACCAGCCTCTGCTGCCAAATGCAGATGGATTTAGGGAAAGAAATAATGTTTTCTCTCTAGGCCTGGACTTTTTATCCTGCAATTTTGCTTTGAAAACAAAGTCCTGTTCTCTCCTTGTGTTTGGGATGTGAGGAACTGAGCAGCTCTGCAGGGGAAGGAACATTCTGTCATTGCTCTGACAGAAAAAAAAGGGAAATACATCTTTGGGTGGTTTATTCTCTGCCCTGTGACCTTTCAGGATCATGGTTTGTCCTTTGACAGGGAAATCTTCCTTCCCCAGGTCCCTCCAGCCCCAATCCCACAGGAGGAGCTCAGTTCTGCTCTCCTCAGCCCCCCTGAAGGTCCTTCTTCAGTCAGACACTAAACACTGACCTCCAGCTGCTCCCACAGGGCAGATAAACTGAAAAAACCTGTCTGCTCACCCCAGCAGCTGCTCCCCAGAAAGGCCTTTTGTCAAGTCAGGCTCCCTGAGACAAAAAATCCTTCCCTCCCTGGTTTTCTATGACAAAATTTCCATAGTTTCACTGAAATTCCCTCCCAGCTCTGCACTCCAGGGCTCTGCCCACTGCTGGGAAAACCCTCCTGTGCCCCACAGAGACACGACAAAATGGAAAACAAAGCAGGGTCAGGACGTAGAAAATGCAGAGTTTGGGTCACTCCCTGCGTGACGTGGTCTAAGGCTTCGATCTCCCCTCTCCCTGTGAGTGGGAACCTGCAGGATTCCAGCTGGGGTCACCTCCTGTGGGCTCAGCAGCCACTTGTAGTGTACAAAAATCTAGCACCTTGTTTTCAGAGGGGATTGAAATAAAATACTTGGAATTTTCAGTAAAAAAAAAAAAAAAAAAAAAAGAAAAAAACCCAAAACAAGTTGTAGCAGCAATTCCCCTCCCCTCTAAAACCTCAACGTTTCTTGACCTGCAAAACTGCTATGAAGCATTTCAATCCCAAATTAGGTTCCCACTCAGCTGATAGCCCTGACAGCCTCTCCCAAATCCTTGCTCTGGGGAGGTGCAGCTACAGAACAGCTGGAGCTTAGAAATTACCAGAAAACCCACCCCATAAATACCCAAATCCTTGTGTCTAATTGTCATACAAAAGATTGAAAGGATTAAATCTGATTCATCTCTTTTCAGCACAGGAAAAAAAGGAGGGGGGGAAAGGAAAAAGGATTTCCCAGTTCATGATTTTTTTTTTTTTTGCTATAAAATGAATAGAAATCTTTCTTTTTCAGTTGATGTTGTGAAGCAGCTTTGTGTCCTCGCTGGTTCCTGCCCCATCCTCCTCTGGGATTCCTTCTGCCAGTCCCTCTGCAGACTTGCCCTGGTTCCCTGCAGAGTCCATGAACATGTTGGGGATGTCTTTGCCAAAGTAGATCTTGCTGTTGGCTGCGATTGCCTTGTACTTCATCAGCTGCAAATACTCGGGAGTCAACTTGAGCTGCGCGGAGAGAAAACGGGTCACGGCGGCTCGGGGGGTGGGAAAAGGGAATTCCTGCCACCAGCACTGCAGGGACACACTGTCCACGAGGGCAGCAGGCACAGCCAGCCCTCCACAGGGGGAACAGGGAGTGCCCAGGGCCAGGATTGTCCTCAGCAGGGCTGAGGGAAGCTCTAAACCCCGAAAGGGCAGAGGGAAATGAGATGGGAAACGTGATGGGGATGCTCAGAGCACATCACTCACTGCAGCCTTTGCATGGAGAGCTGGTGAGGAGGGAACAGCTCAGAGCTGCTGAGGAGGGGAAGAGCTCAGGGAGCTGCTGAGGAGGGAACAGCTCAGAGCTGCTGAGGAGGGGAAGAGCTCAGGGAGCTGCTGAGGAGGGAACAGCTCACAGAGCTGCTGAGGAAGGAACAGCTCACAGAGCTGCTGAGGAGGGGAAACATCCCTGGCTCTTTTCCAGGGAGCAGATCCTCCACTGTGTCTGGGTGAGAGGAGCTCACTCCTCCAGGATAATGACACTGGATGGAACAAGTGGCACAAATCCTGTGCACAAACAGCCCCAGCCCCTTCTCTCTGACCACCACACAACTGAGATTTCCTGCTGGGGTGTCCTGGCACTTTGCTGCAGGCAGGAACACACCTGCCACTTCTATCCATGTCATTTCTCTGTTTCCAGCATGGATTTTTTTTGTTGTTTTTACTCCTGCAGTAGCGAGGCTCTTCCAGGGTGTGTGAGACCAGCCCTGTTTGCTCTTTCCCTGCCCTGTGGTTTGTTCTGTCACCCTGGAGCTCTCCCTGCCAGCCTGAGACTGGAATGGAACCACATTTCTCATCACCACAGCGTGAAAGGGGCAGCACTGAGAGGGATATTCTATTGCCATAATACCAAGCCTTCTGATGATAGTTTATATACTTTCCCTCAAAGTTTCACAAAATAATCTATATTGTTTTCATTCCTCTCGGTGATGGAATTCTGTATTGACCACTGGGGTCAGAGAGGTTTTCCTCTCAATGACCAATCCTTGACCAAACCCCAAATACAATATAAACCCTAAATCATAATAAATTATCTTCTTTTCCCTGCTTCTACCTGACGGGTGAGTGTGGTTCATTTCATGTCTGTAACTGTGACAATATTCCACAGAGAGCACCTGGCAGAGCAGAGATTCCACATTCCCTGACACTCATCTGCCCAGAGATCAAAATTAACTCACAAATAATTGCTGACTAATTGTTTCAGATGAAAGCTCTGCTGAGAGGAGATGGCCTTGTTTTGCTTTTTGATTTAAACACTGATCCCTGTGCTGAGCATTTCCCCACAGAGGGAAGGACAGTACCTTGTTGGCCTCGGCCACCTTCATGGCAGTGTAACACTCTGCATCAGCTCTGGCCTTCTCTCGTGCAAGGAATGCAGCATCTGGAAGCAAACACAGGCTCTGAGTCATGTTTTTATCCCCAGCCACGTTATTAGAACCCTCTGCAGAAAGTGGCCACTCCTGAAGTGCACAGGACACAACCCAAGGGAAGGGAGGGAACAAAATGGGGAAAAAAAATTGAGATTTTTGCTCCAGAATTTTTGCTCAATTGAGATTGAGCTCCAGAAATGGGAGCTCAATTTACAGCTAAAAGGCTGCAGGACCAGAGCATTAATAACGAAATTGCATCTGCAACTGCAGAGCTCAAAGGACTTGACAAACATCAGGGTTTGATTATCCCCATCACGTGGGCTGAACTCAGCCTTTCTTCTCCAGCCAGGGCTGACTCTGGTGCTGAAACTCAGCAGCTGCTCCCCTGCAGACGGGGGGTTTGCCCACAGCCTCTGCCCAGGGCCCAGAACAGCCCCAGCAGATGAGATTCCCAGCTCTGTGCCTGCAGATGTGGTTCCCAGATGGGATTTGGGGTGCACAGATGAAGGTTCTGGCGTGCAGAGCAGGGGATTTTAACCTTTGCAGGCTCTGTGCCTTGCACAGATGAAGGTTCTGGTGGGATTTTAACCTTTGCAGGCTCTGTGCCTTGCACAGATGAAGGTTCTGGTGGGATTTTAACCTTTGCAGGCTCTGTCCCTTGTACAGAGATTGGAGAGTTTTTCTCTGCTGCACCAACAGCTGCTCCAGGTTCTGTGGAGACTGAAATTCCTGACTCCTGGCAGAGACACTGAAGGAAAGGAACATTTCTCCTTTCTGTATTGAATTCCTTTTCCCTCTCTGCCTCTGTATCCATGCAGGGATAATGATGGTTATCAGGGCACCACGTTAAGGATAAAATGAGTGGAATCCTGTTCATTGGAGCCACCCCATTGCACAACAGGAGTCTGGGGCTGAGAGCTGTAGAGCTGCATAAATAATTCTGTTTACTTCCCCCTGCAGTGAGCCCTGTGAGCTGCTGCACTTAAAGATCCCATAAACAGCAGGATGGTCTGGCCCACAACTTCCTGTCCTGGCTAAAAGGACAGGCTGGTCCCAGCCAGGGACACCAGGAGAAAAGGAGGAGGCAGGAATCCTCTGCCAGCACAGGGCCAGGCTGAGGGGTGACAAAGTTATAAGGAATAAATCCCATTGTATTTCTGCAAGGAACTTCTTAATGATCTGTAAAACTCTTAATTGGCTCCTCAGTGGCTTCTGCAAAGCTGGTCAGGGCCTCTGATGAATGTAAGAGGGAAAAAAGGCATTGCCACTCCCCAGCTGGGATTGCAGAGCCCTCTCCACGCCCTGGAGTTTTTTTTTGACAAAGAATTGTAGCAGATGGGTGAGGGAACATCTGAAGTTCAAACTCCTACAAAGATCACCTTGAGAGAGGGAGTTTCAAGGAGCACAAACTGCAAAGAAATTCCTGTTCCTGTCTCTGGTCAAGAACTTCAGCCTGGACTGAAGAACTGTCAACACAGACTTTCAGGATTGAACTTTACTGCAAAGTTCACCCTCCACTCACCTTCAATCTCTGAAATTCTCTTCTCTGTCTCCTTTTCCATCACCTTCTGCCCATAGGTTATTTCAGCCACTTGTGCAATCTTTTCTGCCTCTGGAATGAGAACAAGAACACGCCCACGCTGCCATCCCACACCTGTGCCCAGTGCCAGCAGCAGCCTCAGCCTGCAAATCCCTCACCCTGCAAAACCCTGACCCTGCAAATCCCTCACCCTGCAAAACCCTCATCACCCTGCAAAACCCTGACCCTGCAAAACCCTCCCCCTGCAAAACCCTCATCACCCTGCAAAACCCTCCCCCTGCAAAACCCTCACCCTGCAAAGCCCTCCCCCTGCAAAACCCTCATCCCCCTGCAAAACCCTCACCACCCTGCAAAACCCTCACCACCCTGCAAAACCCTCACCACCCTGCAAAACCCTCACCACCCTGCAAAACCCTCACCACCCTGCAAAACCCTCACCACCCTGCAAAACCCTCACCCTGCAAAGCCCTCCCCCTGCAAAACACTCACCCTGCAAAACCCTCCCTCACCACCCACTTCAGGTGGAAACCAACGGTGGGAAGAATTTCCAGCCCGCAGGAAAACAAAGCTGGAAAACTCCTGAGCTTCTCTGGGAAAAGTTTCAGCTCAGAGAAGGTCCCAGAGGGGACCAGGAGCATCCCTCCCTCCCTGTCCCCTGTCCCAGCCCAGGCTCACAGACCGATCAGGGCTTTCTTCCTCTCCGTCTCTGCCTCCTTCTCCACCACCTTCTGCTTCTGTGCTGCAATCAGCAGCTTTGTCTTCTCACTCTCCCTGGGGAGCAGGAGAAACCAGTTAAAGCCAGGAGCTGCCCACCACATCCCCAGGAGGAGCTGGTGGCTCTCCAGCGTGGCCAGGGCGGGTGGGATCAGCAATGGCAGGGCAGGAACCTGCACAGAGATTTTTGTCTAAATCAGAGTTTTCTTTCCTCCCCTCCACTGCAGGAGGAGTTTGACACAGTCCCTGCAGGCTGCCCTGGTGCCTTTTCTGTCTTACTGGTTTTTACTGACATTCATAAGAGTTTTTAAGTGAACATAAATAAAAAATCAGCTTCTAATCAGAGAAGAGACTCTGGAGTCTCTGTCAACACGTCCTGCTGTATTTATGGCACCAGAACACAGGTTTATCTGGGGCCTCCTGCCCTGACCACAGCACACAAAGCCCCAAAAGGTGCCAGGCAGTGCTGGGGGAGCAGGATGGATCACAGGGATCCTGTCCTGGCTGAGCAAACTGCTGGCAGAGGGCTCAGGGTGTGTCTGGCTGGCCCAGGGCAGCTCCAGGGCACTGCACGGGGATCAGCACAGCCAAGTGCTGTCAAAGAAAAGTGATTTCAAAGCTTTGCAAGCCCTCAGCTTGTTGAATCAACAGTTTCTGTGTCCCAGTCAAACAAGAGGATTAGTGGTGAAATCCATCCCTCAGCCACAGCTCTGAGCACGGGGCCAGGCACTGGGGGAAGGATTTGCCCCAGGGAAAACCATTCCTGTGCTCAGGGGGGCTCCAGGGGAGGGCCCAGCCCCTTCCTGAGGGGCAGCACGAGGCTGAGGGCACCACAATCCCCCCAATCTGCCCTTTGTGGATCCCCCTGGGAACACTCAGGCACTTACATGAGCTCGTAATTCCTCCGGATGGTCTCGGGGATGTTTGGCTTTGTAACTCGAACTGCCTGGGGACACAGAGAGACACAGGAGGACGTGGGCCAGCAGCCAGGTGGGCCCTGGGGCTGCAGGGGGCTGGGGGTGGCACTGGGGGTGTCCTCTGCCACCAGAGCTGCACAAACTGTGACCAAACCCCACAGAGAAACAGCTCCTGCTGTGACAGGAGATGTAACTGGGGAAACCAGCACCCAGAGCAACTCCAGGAGAAACTCAGCACATCAAAACTGGGAGGGGACAGGGAGGAGGCTGTTCCCACTCCTCAGGTTAAATGAAATCTGTGCTGTAAAGCTCTTTCCTGAACAAATCTCAGTTTCTTGTTTTCTTTTAGCCCTTTCCCCTCTTCATAATCTGTCCCTTCAGTGTCAAACCTTAATTACCCATATAATTAATCAAACCCTGATTACCTGTATAATCAATCAAACCCCGATTACCTGTATAATCAATCAAACCCCGATTACCTGTATAATCAATCCAGGGGCCATGGTGGTCAGGTCTTGCTGCAAGGCCAGTTTAAGGTTTTCATCAATTTGATCTGATTGGGGAAGAAAAGAAAAAAGGGAATGGAACATCCCCCAGGGCAGTTTTGCTGTGACAGTGAGCTGGGGTGGCTCACACTCCTCATTCCTGGAAAACACAAATGGGAGTTGGATGTGCAATTTGGGCTGACCCTGATGCAGGTTCCAGCTCCAACCCCAGGACACAGCACAGGAATGTGGAAGGATGGAAGGAAACCCTCCAGTTTCCCAAAACCTGCACTCTGGAATCTTCCTGAGCCACCTGCAGCATCTTCACAACAAGGAATTTGTGCTCTGAGCCCCTTCCCCAACCAGACCCTGAAGGGAGGAGGTAAATCCTGACTGATCCTGACCTGCCCCAGGACACAAAAGGAGCAAAAGGAGAGGCAGGAATGGGGAATGGCAGCCCCAGTGACTTTAACAGGCTGCAAAAATCACCAGCAACGTCCCCTTGGCTCCAGGAGCCCCAGAACTGCAGCGTGGCTGAGGATTTCAAAAGGAAACACAGCCCAAAGCCCTGCTCTGATGAAAGCTCTGAGGAGGGCACTGCTTCCAGCTGGGGCCTGCTGGGAAGTGCAGAGGGGAAAAAAAATCAAACTGTAATGGCTTTGAGAGGGATCACATCACACTCCTGGGCTGTTTGCTTTGGTCCCAGTTTCCTCTCTGGAGCTCAGGCTGCTCCTGAAGCCCAGCCAGGAGTTTTGGAGAGCAGCTGCTGTCAGTTCTCTGCACCTGCTGGCAGATGTGGGGTGAGGGGCTCAGAGGGGCTGTGCCCCACTGCAGAGCCCCAGCCAGCCCAGCCCAGCCTGGGGGCTCCAGGGGGTTGTACAGGCTCCTCCTGTGCAGAGGGAGGGCTTTGAGACCATCTCAAGCAGCAGCTGTTGACATCTGGAGCCTCCATGGGCAGGAGCCTGCCCCAGCTGCCAGCAGGGACTGGGGGAACTGGGGGGGACTGGGGGGATCCCAGGCCTGTAATTTGTGTGGGAAGGGGAATCCAGGCTCCTTGGAAAGGGCAGGCTGGAGAGAACAGGAGCCTGCAAACACCCCAGGCACAAACCCTGCCCTGCTGGGCCCCCCAAACCATCCCCAGCCCTGCCCAGAGCTGACAGGCTGTGGGGATTTCCTGCCAGCCCAGAGCCAGAACAAAACACTCAGCACTGGCAGCCAATCCCACCAAGAAATCACAGCTTTTCCTCATCTCCCCTGCCCCACGTCCCCCAGGATTCCTGCTGGGAAGGTCAGCAGCTCCTGCCAGCCCTCCTGGAGTGTGTGGGCACTGCAGTTTGGGCTCAGGCTGTGACTGCACAGAGCCCCAGCCTGGTGTTCCCTCTGGATCAGAGAGCCCTGGGGCTGATCCAATCCCTCACAGCTGCTGCACAGGCAGAGAATCCCACAGAATTCCTGCTCCCTTCCCTAAAGGGAGGCTCCTGACAGAGCTGGGGTTTATTGTTACAACACACTGAAACATTCAGCTCCAAAAGATAACAGGGATAAACGGTGGCAGCTGCTCAAAAACACAACTCCGAGCAGAGCCAACGTGGGATTAATGAATAAAAACCATCATTTGGGGGGTTCTGCACTCACATCCCAAAGGGAGAACGCCCAGAACAGCAGCCCAGCTCACCAAAGAGCTCGATGTACACCTCCTGCAGGGTGTGCACGCTGCAGAACTGGTTCAGCTCGTGGTGGATCTTGTTGAAGATGAGAGCCTTGTCGTAGTCAGCCGTGTAGTTCTTGACGATGTCGTACACTGGGGGAGGAGAGAACACAGGGATGGGGCACAGGGATGGGCACAGGGAGCAGGGAAAGGAGCCTGGGAACTCTCAGAGAAAACCCTGGAGCTCAGTCCCAGGGAAAGGAGAGACTCTCCTTGCTCCCAAAGCCTCTGGTCAGGGCAGGTTTATTTAGTACCAGCATTTTGTGGCCCTTTCAGCAATATCTGTGCCCTGCCCTGAGAACAGGAGGGTCTGAGGCAGCCCCAGCAGGGTCTGAAGCAGCTCCAGGCTGTGCTGGGACTGCACAAACACACACAGAGCTCCCCTGCTGAGCCAGGCACTAAAATCCAAAAGATTTTGGGGCAAAAGCTGCCCAGGTGGTGTCCCTGGGCTGCAGAGGAGCATTTTCTCCCCCTGCACACTCCAAGCTCAGAGGGAATGGGATAACACAGGGGATAAAAACAATAAACACCCCAAATTTCCAGAGAGGGGCTCAGAGGGGACACCCCGAGCTCAGGGGACACCTGTGGGACTCCCCAGCTCCCAACCAGACACTTCCACAGGCTCTGCCCCTCCTGTCCCCTCCTGTCCCCAGCTCCAGCTCTGCCCCTCCTGTCCGCCTGCCCTAAGCACAGCCCCTCCTGTCCCCCGCCCACCCCCGGTGACTCACCCGCGCTCTGGATGAGGAAATTCACCACCTCGATCCTGTCGAAATAAATCATCACTCCCCCACTGCAAAGGGAGCAAACAAACAATGACATTTGCTGCAGGGTGAGGAGACTCTCCCCTCTGGGGGTGGGGGGATGAGCGTGGGACCCACCCCAGCCCGCTCAGCACCCCAAAAATCGCGGGGAGGCGGCACTGACAGCCCTGGGGGGGTCTCACTGACCTGCAGAGCCCCCCAGTGACCCCAGTTTGGGGGAGTTCAGTCTCTGGGGAGCTCCCAGCCGGGCTGAAGGGCTGGGGAAGGTCAGAATTGATCCTCTCACCTGGTGCCACACGGGACATTCTTCACCTCGTCCGTCTGCAGCGTGGTCTGCGGGGGATTGAAGGAAAGCGCCTTAAGGGAGGCATTTCCCGGGTACAAATCCCGCAGTCCCGGGGCTCTGACACCGCCAGGACCCCCCAGGAGGAGCCGCCCCCGCCTCGCCCCGTCCAGGCCTCACCGGGCCCGTCCCGAGGCCTGTCCCGGTCCCGGCCCGGTGTGACCCCCCCGGGCCCGCGCCCTGCAGCACCTGCACTGACTTGTAGGACGTGATGAAGGGCAGCATGAGGTGGAAGCCGGGCCCGCTGGTGGAGGTCAGCAACGCGCCGCCGCTACGGGAAATAAAGAGAGACAGGGAGAGAGAACCGTGAGCGGCGGCGGCGGGGCGGGTGAGCGGGGCCCTCTCCTCGCAGCGGACCCCGCCGGGCCCGTCTCACCGGTAATAGACGCCGATGTGACCCTCGTCGATCTTGTGCACGGCGGAGAGCAGCGCGGCGGCCGCCACGCCGAGGGCCAGGGCGGCGATGGCGCCGAGCTGGGCCATGCCCGGCACCGGCGGGACCGGCGGCGCGCCTCTGACGTCATCACAGCGCGACCGCCCCGCCGCTGCCGCCGCCGCCAGGGGGCGATGGAGGAGCGGGGATTGAGGTTCAGGAGACCGCGGGTTCGAGACCCGCGCGGGGTTTGGGAAACAGAGAATAATGTGGTGAGTGTCAGAAAATACATCGATATGGGATATTTCCTCCTTTTCCTCATTTCTCACAGCTGGAAACGGCCCACAGGATGATCCAGCCCAATTCCTGGCTCTGCACAGACACCTCAACAATCCCAGCCTGTCCTTACAGCATCCTCTAAATACTCCTGGAGAGTATTCCAGGAGTAATTCCCAATATCTAATGTCAATATCTAATTCCCAATATCCAGCCTAAATTCCCCCTCTATTTCAATTATTTTTATCAGCCACCAATTTTTTTTATCTCCTCCCTGAGCATCGCCCCCCACAAAGACCCCCCTGGGCAACCCCAGGAAAAGGGATGGGCCACAAAAGACAATAATCCACCTCTGAAATATAAGTAAAAAAGGACCTAAAAACCATCTGAGAGATGTATAAAACGTCAATAAAGGAGAAAGATTTGATCTTTGCCTGCAGTAGATCTCCAAGGTTGTATATAACAGCCCTGTCAGGAGGGCTCAGCACCGTTTAGGAATAAGGAATGAAATATCCCCGATATTTGTCAATCCAGATTTTACAGCTCTTAAATAAACCCAAAAGGGCGCCAGAGATGAAAAACACCCTGTAGTTGGTGTGTGTGTGTGGTTTTTTTTTTTTTTTTTTAAAGGCGTTTGCCCAGATTTAAGGCCCCTGATAAAATGTATTAAATCTTTAAAGGTTTTAATGAATCTCGTATGTGTTTCATAAATCACGGGCCTCTGCTCAGCCCCTCTCGGTTTAATAAGGGTAAACTAGGAAATTGCTCTGAGCTGGAGCAAAATGCACCCACGGAATATTGAAAAGTAATAGGTTTTTAAACGTGGGGTGTTCTGGCTGGCAGGAGAGGTTTTGCTCCATAACACCAGCACTACATCACTGCCCTGAGCGGGAAACCAGCTGAGTTTAACAGCATCAAGATGTGAACCAGGCACAAAGGTAAATATTATTTGTAATAATCCTAATATATACATATATATATATATATAAAAGCCAAAAAAAAAAAATTGTTACTGTTGGATTTGAGGCCAGGAACGTTCAGTGGTGTCTGGGTGGTGTTTGGGATTTTAACAGGGCTTTTTGTAGGAATAAATGGCTTATTGCACCCAGTTTTCTTCAGCTTCTTCATCCCTGCCTCATTCCCCTGCCCCTGTAAAAATATCCTGTGGGGTTTTCTGGGGAGTTCAGGGATCTCTGGGTGCTTGTGGGGATGGAGTTGGGACAGGACCTGGGCAGGCCCTGGGGTGGGATGAGAGTTACAGAGTTGGGCTGGTGGGACAGAGCTGGGATAGCCCTGGGCACACCTGGGATAGCCCTGGACACATCTGGGATAGCCCTGGACACACCTGGGATTGCCCTGGGCACACTTGGGATAGCCCTGGACACACCTGGGATAACCCTGGACACACCTGGGATAGCCCTGGACACACCTGGGGTAGCCCTGGACACACCTGGGGTAGCCCTGGGCACACCTGGGGTACCCATGGACACACCTGGGACAGCCCTGGACACACCTGGGGTAGCCCTGGGCACACCTGGGACAGCCCTGGACACACCTGGGATAGCCCTGGACACACCTGGGACAGCCCTGGACACACCTGGGGTACCCATGGACACACCTGGGATAGCCCTGGACACACCTGGGATAACCCTGGACACACCTGGGATAGCCCTGGGCATACCTGGAGTAGCCCTGGGCACACCTGGGATAGCCCTGGACACACCTGGGATAACCCTGGGCAGAGCTGGGATAGCCCTGCGGTCCAGGGGGTCCGGGGAGGGTCCAGGAGGGTCCGGTGTCAGGTCTGTCCGCCCTCATTCACTGTCACAAGTAACAATTGCCGGGCTGGCAATAAAAGCAATTCCGAGGCTGTTGGACATTAATCACGGCCTGACAGCCGGGAATGGGGCTGGAAAAACTCCATCCCTGTGGCAGGTTTAGGGTTACCTGTGCAGCTGGGGCGGTGGGGAGGAGAGCTCTGCTCGCCAGCCCCACTCCAGTGTCCTTCTCTGTTTAACCCCATCCCCAATTCTGACCCCATTCCCACCCCATTCCCATCCCCATTCCCATCCCCATCCCATTCCCAGGAAAGGGAAATCCCTGGAAGGAGCTGGGAGGCTGCAGAGTCCTTGGCTGGGCCTTGCTCTGCTCTGGCAGGGAGGGAAGGGGGTGGGAGAGGGGCTGTGGGGGGAAACCCTTCCCAAATTCCGTCCATCGAGCGTTATTTGCCGATCAGGGGGGCAGGATTGTGTCGGGTCTGTCCGGGCTCGTTGTGTGTCAGCTCTAACAATGCGGCCCTTGGCAGCCCCGGCAGCTCCGAGCCTTGGCCATTCATCATCCCCTGACAGTTTGAGAGGGAAAAACTGCTCACACGTGGTGGTGGTGCCCCCTCCCCACGGCCAGAGGGGCTTCCTCTGCTTTGGGCCCACCAAAAAAACCCCAAGAGCTGGATCCACATCCCCGTGGTGAGGGGTGGGCACAGAGTGGGGAGACATTCCTGCCCTGGCCATGGGGCAGGACAAGCTCCACTGGGATGAGGCTCTTGGGAAAGTGGAATTCCTCTCCATCTCCATCTCCATCCCTATGCCCTCGCCCTGTGAGCCCCGAGGAGGAGCCGGGGGTCTCCCCTGGGGTCGGTGGTCCCCTCCCAGCACAGGAGGGGAGCTCTCCCCGAGGTTTCTCCCCTCCTGGCCCCGCAGGCGCCAGCCCCATGGCCGGGTGCCAACGTGCCAGGTCATCCCCCAGTCAATAAAGGAGCAATGTGTTTCCAGCCCCCCGATGCTGTTTTCTAAAGGGGGAAATGATTAATGGCGCTTGGAAACCACAATTCATCCCGGGAAAGAAAGTAGATTTACCCGAAACATGCGTGAGAATTAGTGCTGGGCTCGGCTCCTGGGGCAGAGGGAGGGGAGCTAATGGCAAACAGAGCCCGTCTGTGAGCGGGGAGAGGGAACAGCCCGCCAAAAACACGGGCTGGAGGAGCTGGGATGGAGCTGGGACAGCAGCAGGACAGTGGCCATCAGAGCCAGGTCACCTCCCCTGATGGAAACCTCAGTCACTCCTTCCCTGACCCGCAGTGGGATGGTCACACTGGAGAAGGGAATTCTCCTCCCAACAGCACAGGAGAGGGTGGATGGGGCTGGTGGCACCAACACTCATCATTCCCCACATCCAAGAGATACCTGGGAGAAGCAGAACCCACCGAGATCCAGCCTGTAAACCCCAAATGCTCCAAAAAAAAAAGTCTGTTTTAGGCTGAGGAAATGATCTCACCTTGCTCCTGCTGGTGGGATCCACTGGGACAACTGGGACAACTGGGATGGGCTGTACCACAGCAGCGTGGAGCCTTCCAGGTGCTCCATCCCTGGGGAGCAGGAAAGCTCAGAGGAGGGAAAACCATATTTTCTTCCATGAGGGTGGGAGGAAGGAGGCCGTGGAGTGGAGTGGGGTCCTGCTAGGATGTGGGAGCTGCAGCCTCACCCTGCTCAGTTCTGAGTTCCCAACTCCATGGAAAAGGTTTTCAGGCACAAATCCTGACCTGGTTCTGAGTCACCACGCTCTTCTCTGCCCGGGAGAGCAGCAAGGGAGGGGAGCAGGAACAGGTGACCCGAATTTATCACCGGATTCCAGAGGTAACCCCAAGATCCTCGCCTTTCCCTCAGCCCTGGGTCGAGGCAGCAGCTGGCCCCACGCAGGTCCTGTCACAGCAGCAGCGTGGAGCAGCTCTGGGAGAGAGATTTATTTGTGGGATTCCAGGGCTGGGGAAACCTCGGCGAGGTGCTGAAGCCCAGGTCAGGAGTCATCCCTGGTTCGGGGATATATTTAGAGAGGGATAATGTAAGTGACAGGAGGGAAAAAATAAAATAAAATAAAATAAAATAAAATAAAATAAAATCCGTGGAGGAGGTGCAGATCCGTCCCCTTGGCTGGGAGTTACTGGATGATCCGAGCCAGGGAACAGATAGTTGGATTTCCCTTATTTCTCCCTTCAAATAAATCACAGCTCCAGAGGCCTTTAAACTCTGCAACATGATCTGTTCCAATAAGGAAGGGAATGAAAGGCTGCGTCTCTCTGGAAGCCTTCAGAGCCATAAATCTCCTATGTACAAACACAGACCAGATTTCCAAGTGCATTTATTTTATTGTATTGTTTTAACAGAAAAATCAAACTGCAATAAACCCCGTCCCTCATTAGCTGTCTCCGTATCCAGGCCAAATGTTGCTAACGAATAAAATCAGGACAAAGGAATGTGGATGTGGGTCCAAGGCCTGGCCGGGCGCTGACCCCCCGAAAGGCATTTCCCTCTGAGCCACAGAGGTGTGGGGTGAGGGGAGCCAAGGGGGTGCTCCCTGCACTGCCCAATTCTGCAGGTTTGCTGGGCTTGTCACCCCAAATCCACCACCCCTGGCCCTGCCATCCCTCCCGCGCCCCCAGCGCAGCAGCTGGAGTTTAGTTTGGGGTTTTCCTGCTTTAGTTGTGCACCCCAAGAGCAGTGGGAGCAGTGGGGCAGTTTGGGTGGGGGCTCCCCAGGCTCCCTGAGACCCCTCCCCAGCTGCAGAATCTCATGGAGCACAGGGGTCAAACCCCAAACTCGCAATCCGGAGCTGTGGGTCGTTAATCATCTGCTGACAGCCCCACAGGCTCCAGCTGCTCTGGGAGCGGCTCTGGGGGGGACAGAGAGCCCAGGGACAGGGACGTGCCTGGCAGTGGATGGTGCAGTCCCCAGTGACCCCACGGAACATCCAGTGGGTTTTCCCAAAACCCTCCAAACCCACCCCAGGGGAGGCAGCAGGGCTGTCACATCCCAAACACAGTCTCCTGTGAGTTGGCCTGATCCAGGGAAAAGGCAAAAATCAATCCCGGGGAGCCAGGGGAGGAACAAGGAGCCTGTCTGCAGGATTTATGGCACCGAGCTGGAGAGCCCCGAGCAGCGCGGGTCCCGCCTTCGCTCAGCCCACGGAGAAAATTCCTGACTTATTGAATCACATTTGTCATCCCTAAATACATATGCAGGCCCGTGTTTCTGAATCCATAAACATCTTTAAACCCAACTCCTCGCTCGGCGAGGCCTCTTTTCAGCGGTAATTTATATTTAACTTTTTCCATATGCGGGGCCTGTCGCCTTGGTGTCATTTCCGGGAAAAGTGGGGAGGGGGGTCCCGGGGGGAGCCTGGGGGGGCCTGGGGGGCCCTGGGGGTGTGGGGGGCACGGGGGGAGCGCGGCGTGTCTTGGCCCGTTGGAGCAGCCCAGCTGCTGGCACGGCGCGACAAATCCACCCGCCAGAGCCAGCGCTCATTAATCATTTGAACTACTAAACTGCCAGCTCCTTTCAAGATCTTTCAAGAAGTGTTTTCACCCAAAATAGAGTTGAAAACGCGCCGGGGCCCTACTTTTCAGAGTCTCATCCATCTGGCCATTATGGGGAGTGTCAGGCGGCTCTGACAGACAAGGCTGCTCTGTTCGAGGGGCCCTGGCCCCACAACCTGTCATATCGCGGGGCTGATGGCATCTGACAGCTCCATTTGTACCTCCCTGCGAGATGAAAGGGCTGCTCCCGGCGCCGGGAGAAGGGCAGGAGGGATGAGCAGGGGCTGCCCGGGGTGTCAGCAGCATCCCTGGCACTGTGCTGGGCCTGCAGACAGAACAGCCCTGTCCCCCATCGCTGCCATGGGGTTTGTGACAGTCTGGGGTGGGATCAAAGGCCGGGGGGCTGTGCCTGTTGCCCAGCCCTGGTTGGGGTGCTGAGCTCTCCCCGTGCCCAGAAAATCCCAGAGCTGTCCTAGCCCCCATCTCCCCCAAACTCACCTGCAGAATGTGGGTGCTGTGCACACCCCTGGTGCTCACAGCCAGTCCCCAAACCCACCACAACAACCCCAGCACCCCGAGGGCTTCCCCCACAGCCAGGAGGGCTCAGGGTCTGCCACACACCAGAAAAATCCCAAAAGCAGGTGAGAGGAGCTGAATCCTGGTGCTCCCTTTGGGGTGTTCCTTAGGTTGGAACCCTCCATGCTGCAGGATTTCTGTGCCAGCACAGCAGCCTGGAGAAATTTGGGGATGATGGAGGAGGAGTGGGGACAGAGCACGTCTCTGCAGCCAGAGGAGGGGGCACCCAGCCTGCCCCATCCAGCCCAGTTGTTCCCAACACAAAACACAACCAGAGTCCAGGAGACTGTGGGAACCCCAGAAGGAAGGAAAGGCTTTGGGCTCCATTTCCATTTTGTCCAGAACGCGGCTCTTCTCACCTCTGCGGGGGACTCTCCTCCTCCAGCCCGCTGGATTGTCCAGGGAACAGGAACAAAACCCCACAAAGGCACCACTGCTCCAGCAGAAACGAGGAGTCCCTTTTGTAGGAGCTCTGCCAGAGGACCAGGGCTCCTGGCCTCGATGGCATCCTCGGTGATGAGCAGCCCCATCCTTCTCATCCAGAGAGAAAAACACAGAGAGAAAAAAATCTTTTGGGTGCTTCACTCTTCTCTCTCCTCCCGCTGGGAAGTGCAGAAAAGATGGTGAAGGTTCAGCAAAAAAGATCTTTATCCTGTCCTTTCTCAGGGCCCCCCAGCCACCCCTCCTGCAGGAGCTGCTCGTGGAGAGGTGGCACTGGGACATCAGGTTCCCACTGGTCCCATCTTCTCTTTGGTGCAGCAGCATCTCCCTCTCCCACGGATGGAGCAGTGGAGATGCAGGGACTGCTGTGGAGGGCACAGCACAGCCCTGAGGAGCCCTTTGCAGCTGTGGGGGACACAAAAAAGGCCATTTCGGTTCTCTGTTCCACTGAGGTGTCTGCAGGAAGGGCCTACCAAGCCCCAGAAGCCACCAGAGGCCCAGGATGATGCATCCTTCATCTCCTTCTAAATTTTTCCAAGCCAGGAGGGGTGATCCATGAATTTTGGGACCATAATGTGTTGGAAGAGGTCACGTTGCATCCTGCACAGTGTCCAGCTCTGCTCAGCCCGTCAGGGCCAGCTCTGACAGCACAGGGTCAGCATTCCACGGGCACCTTTGGGAAAGGCACCTCCCCTGGGGGTCACATCCCCCTGTCCTGTCTCCTGCACCCCGCTGGAAGGTGGGATGGAGCCACAGCAAAGCTGCTCCCGGAGATTTCTGTGAACACCTTCAGAAAACACCTTCGGGTCTGTGTAAATCTGTGTGACTGTGGCTCGAGGCACAGGGCCCTGCTCTGCACATGGAGCTGCCAGCTGAGCACCCTCCCCTGTGCTCTCCAGTGGGGTTCAGAAGGAGCAGCATCTTCAGTTATTCACCACAACAAACAGAGGGGTGACCGTGCCCTGGGCCAGCAGGAATGAGTGGGGTCACTGCCACACTCCTGTGTCACCCTGTGCGAGGGAACAGCTGTGGCTCAGCCCCAGGACCAGGGGTTTGTCACCTGCCAGGAGCCCTGTCCTGGACTGTCACACTGATCAGACACTCCAGAAGAAGGAAACCACGGCCATGGGTCACACTGGGCACTTCCCATGGGGTCACTGGTGACCAGCCAAGGCCGAGTGTCCTGGTGAGGTGAGGACGATGTCACCGTATCACTGCCAAAGATGGAACCAGAGCTGCTGGAGGATTTGCACCACACACCAATCCACGGCCAGGGCAGAGGCAGCAGCAGCTCTTCAGTCGTAATCCAGAGCCAGAGGAAAGTCCACTCCCATTTGTGGCACTCCTGGTCACTGCAGTGTCCCCGGGGTTTGCCCATGCTCTTCTGGCTTTGGCACCTCGAGGTCTTTGCCTTCTCCACTCATCTCGTCCAGGGCTTGTTGTCACCTGTGCTGTCCCAGTGCTGGTGGTGGCTGGAGGTGAAGGCCACACCAGGGCAGTGTTTGGGGCTCTGCTGGGGCTGTGCTCACGGTGCCAACCCTGGTGCTGCTCCGTGTCACCGCCGCTGCTCCAGCTGCTCCTCCTGCAGGGCTCAACCCACAGCCCTGCCACAGGACCTCCACTGCCGTCTCCAAGCACTGCTCTGTCCCTCCAGGGCTGCTCTCAGCTCACGCAGCACCGAGTGTGCCCCAAAGCAAACCCCTGACCCCAGGCCGGGCGTGGGGACGCTGGTGAAGGGACAGGAGGTGTTCACACCACTCTGGCTTTGAGGACAAACAGAGCCCGCCTTCTCCGTGGCTTCCACCAGCGCTCACGTGGAAAGAAAAGCTGCTTTATGCAGCTGAGGAACTTCTCATCCACCCACCACGGCTCTGCATCCCGGCCTGACCCCTGGGCAGGCTCCAGCCCTCGAGGACGCCGTGCTCCGCTCCGGCCTCTGAAACGCCTTGTACGTCTGCGGGCAGCCACCTCTGCATCACCTAAAACACATCACGGACTTTTTCTTCTTTTTTTTTGCAGGAGAGGAAGGAAAACAACGAGAAAAAACCTGGGGCCTGGCTCTTTCATTCACGTCTTTATTGGGCGGACGGCGTGGCTGTGGTCAGCTGGGCTTCGGCCTTTACAGACGGGGATATTTATAAGGCACGCGGCGTGTGCGTCCAAGTCGTTCCTTGCCCGGCACAGGATATAATGTCGCCTTTGTTGGGCTGCCTCCGGCGGGGCAGAGCGTGCTGTGCTGCTCGGGCTGAGCCCCTGGCCGTGCCCCGGCAGCCCCAGCACAGCCTCGCTCCTTCCCCTCGCGCCGCGGCCCCGGCAACTGCCACCATAAATCAATAGGGGAAGGAGAGGCTGCCAGTTAGACTAAACAAGTGCATTTGCAAGGATTGCTAACCCTCATTAATCACTCTGACAGTCCTAAAAAACACATTTCCCCTTTAATGACTGTATTTGGATAATCGGAGCTTTTTTTTTTTTTTTTCCCCTGGTGGCGCGGGGTGAGCGACGGTGGGCGCGACGCCGGCAGCGGGGTCACGGCGAGGCAGGAGATGCAGGTCCCCGGCAGTTTGGGGTGAGCTGGAGAAGATGCTGCTGTACCACAGGGAAAAGAGCCACCAGCACAGCCCCGACGCCGCTGTCCCCACGTCCAACACCCACCGGTGTCCTCCTGGCCCTGGTTGGGTTTGAAAAGGTCTTTTTTCCGTCTCTCTGTTGTTCCCTTTAGGTGACTGTTGCCTCCTGGAGAGGTTTGAAACCTTGCACATTTTTTTTTTTTTTTTTCTGTATAAATGATGCAACACATTAATGCACAGCACATTATGAAAATGGTAATTCAAACCCATACAACTCTAAATTAAGCCATACATTATCCGACCCACTCAGCCATATATTTTGCAGAAAGACAGGATTGAATCAAATCAAACCGAAACTGTGGAGTGCAGGTTGTTAGACAGAATGATTAATAAAGTGCATCCCAGTGCTCTTATTATAAAATGAATTCCGCAATAACCTGGGCATACATTACACAGGGAATTATTTAATATTATTGGCGACACCACTGTTCCCCAGCAGCTCCAGCCCGAGTGCCGCCGCTATCAGATGATACTCGCGGTGTTTACACGGCCTGGCCCCGCTGCTGCAGTCCTTGGGGAGGGGAAAAACATCCCTCAGGGCACAGCAGGATGGACCCGAGCAGCATCCAGCCCTGCCGTGGGTGAAGGAAGGAGCACAGGATCAGTTTTGGACCATTGCGGTGCTGGAGAGAGAGAGGGGATGGAGCTTTGCTGTAAGAGGGATGCTCCTGGCAGCTCTGGGAGAAGGATCTGGCAGGATGAGGGTTGTGCAGTCCCTGGTTTGCTCCACGGCTGGGATGTGCCAGCCCCGACACCGCGAGCTGGGTGTGCTGGTTTTGGGCTCTGGGGCTATCGCGCCTCGAGGCTCTGCGGCATCATCCTCCCACCCCGTGGCATGAGGAGCTCAGCCACGGCCAGGGACGGGCACAGAGGGACAAAATTCCAGTGCAGGAACCTGTGACAGGCCCCAGGGTTGGTGATGGGGACTGGCAGTGCCCGAGCGAGGCCGACACCGAGCGGCGTCATGGTGGGAGTGGGGACCACATCTCATCCCACAATTCTCCGTGCAGGTCACAGGAGCACGTCCAGGGAGAGGGGATGCTCCTGAGGGACAGGGGGTCTGGACACCTCCATGCCACTGGAGAGCGTGCACTGGGGCTGCACTGGAGCTGCACTGGAGCTGCACTGGAGCTGCTCTGCCCACCGCCCATGGCTCCCTGCCCCGAAGGGCTCAGCAGGGACACAGGAGACACCAGAGTAGCTGCACCACCCTGGGCCTGGCAGCCCCTTCCTGCTGTGCCCCCAGGACAGAGCAAACACCCGCAGCAAAGCCCCACCTGTGCCAGCCCCAGCCCCACAAACCCCAGGCCTTCATCCAGCAAACATCACACCTGGATGGAGCAACACAACCACGGCCACAACCAGACCCCAGCCACGTCCACACAGGGCAAGGGGCAGCCACAGACACCCCAAAACCAGCCTTGGGGAGCTCAGAATGGAGCCAAACTGGCCCCTGGACCCCCAACCTGCCATAGGAAAGCCCGGCTGGACCCTCCCACCGGCCACACGCCTGCGGCCACGCTCGAGGCACAGGCAGGGAAATAAAAATCCCTTTGGCAAGAAGCAGTCCCTGTTCTCAGCGCGTTATTTCTCAGCTCAAAGGACACAAAGGAATTTAAACACAGGGCATAAAGCAATATCGAGAAGGCAATTAACAGGGATTAATTGCGTGACTCACCGAAACGCAACAGGAGCGAGGCAGAAATAAAAATAAACGCTGTGGGGCAATGGGGCACGCGGAGCTTCAAAGGGGGAGCAGGGCCTTGGCCAGGGGTCCCACTGATGGGGAAAAAGACCTTTCCTTGGGGCACAGAGCAGAAACAGCCCCCTGCCTGGCTGAGCCCCCCAAAACACGGCAGGGATGGAGCCAGACCATGCCAGAGCCATCCATCCCTGTCCTCCCAGCACAACCAAGCCAGGACCCCTCCAGCCCCCGGCCGCCCTCACACCGAGAGCCGGGACCCCGGTTTTACCACAACCCCAGCCCTAAAACCGCACCCCGGGAAGGGCTGACTGACCGTCCGCTCCCCGCAGCGACCCCGGGGCACCGCTCTGACCGCGCTCTAACGCCCTTCTAGAACCTTCCGTGGGGGGACACCGGGGACACAGACACCGGGGACAGGGACACCGGGGACACCGGGGACACCGGGGACAGGGACACCGGGGACAGGGACACAGACACCAGGGACACCGGGGACACCGGGGACAGGGACACGCGGTGAGGGACATGGGGGCGCGGAGCCCACAGGGCCGGTCCCAGAGCGCACACTGGGGTATCGGGGCCGGTCCCAGAGCGCACACCGGGGGTGTCAGGGCCGGTCCTGGTCCCCAAGCGCACACCGGGAGTATCGGTGCTGGCCCCGGAGGGCTCCAGGCCGGTCCCGGGGGCTCCAGGCCGGTCCGGGGGGCTCCAGGCCGGTCCCGGGGGCTCCAGGCCGGTCCTGGGGGGCTCCAGGCCGGTCCCGGGGGGCTCCAGGCCGGTCCCGGGGGGCTCCAGGCCGGTCCGGGGGGCTCCAGGCCGGTCCCGGGGGGCTCCAGGCCGGTCCCGGGGGGCTCCAGGCCGGTCCCGCCGCCGCCACCGCCGCTAGATGGTGCTGGGAGCCCGCAGCCCCCGCCGGACCCCCGGGCAGGGACGAGACGAGACCAGAGCGTGGGTAGAACCAAGAGGCGTTTATTAACAAAATCAGACTTACCGGGGGCCGCCGGTCCTGCCGCTGCACCCGCCGCTCCTCCGGCCCCCCAAGCCCGGGGATGGGGGGGACACGAGGGGTCCTGCAGCCCCCCGAGGGGGGAGCACGGCCTGGAGTGACCAGAGTGACCAGAGTGACCAGAGTGACCATCACCCCTGGCCAGTGTCTGCAGCTCCCCCCCGGCGGCCCCGGACACAGCGCAAAAAAAAAATTAAAAAAAAATTTAAAAAAAAATTAAAAAGAAAAAAAAAATTTTTTTTTGAAAACCTCAAAGATTAAAAATGAAAAAAAAAAAAATTACCAAAAAAATCACATCTGCAAGTTACAAATGCAGATAACAGAATCCCAGAGCGGTAAACGCAGAAGGGGAGGAGGAAAATGCCTTTTTTTTTTTTTTTTGCCTTTTTTTTTTTTGCTTTTCCATGTGTGGCAGGAGTCATGCAAGAATTTCTCAGGGGAGAAATTAAGAAGGGGAAGGAAAAAAAAAAAAAAACCACCAAAAAAAAATTCAAAAGAAACAGAAGAGGGAGTAAAAAAAAAAAAAAAAATCAAAGCCCCACACCTGCAAAGTAAAGAGGAGGGGGGATATTTTTTTTTTTTTGTTCTTTTTTCATCTTTTTGTTAATTTTTTTTTTTTTTGGAACACAGACTTTTTTTTTTTTTTTTTTTTTTTTTTTTGCATACCATCGATTCATTGGTGTATAATGCACTTATATTCCCAGCTTTAAGCTAACATACAGTAATAAATACAGAGTCCAGGAGGGTGCAGGCCGAGCCGGGGGAACGTTACTGATATCCCAAAGCCGAGGCTGACGTGAGTCTTTGGCCGTAGAGAGCGTAGGGCGAGTAATAAGGTCCTGCAGGCGGCAAGGAGGGCACGGGCAGGGCCCCGGCCGTGGCCAGGTGGCTCTTGCCATACGGGTGGTACCTGTTTAGTCCCAAAGTGTGTGGGCTCCTCAAGGAGAGCGGTAAGGTGTTGGGGCTGGCGGGCGCGGCGGGCGGCAGGTGCAGGTGGCAGGAGGCCGCCGAGCCCAGGCCGGAGCCCGGATAACCCGCCAAGAGTTTCTCGGCCCCCGGCAGGGCCGTGTGGGTCCGTAGGTGGGTGAGCAGCTCCTCGGAGGTGCCAAACCTCTTGTCGCAGGGTCCGCTGGCAGACACCCAGTTGCATATGTGGGGCAGGGGCTCGTTCTGCAGCATGAAGCCGTAGGTGTAGAGGGGGTGGCCGGGCAGGCTGGGGGTGCCCCCCGAGGAGAGCGTGGTGTGCGCGGAGTGCAGGGGGTGCGCGGGGTACACCAGGGGGTACCCCCCCTTCAGGCTGCCGCCGTCGTGCACGCAGCTGGAGCAGCTGCTGGAGCCCAGGTGAGAGGCGCTGTGGTAGCTCAGGCAATACGGGTCCCGGCATAATCCCTGCATGAAGGAGGGCGGCGAGGCCCCGGTGAGCGGGCTGGAGCTGGGCGCCTTCCCCGGCAGCCCCAGAGCCGCGGGCAGCTGGCCGCCCACCAGCCCCGCCTTGCCGGCCTCCAGCCCGGCCACGAACTGGGAGGGATAACCCGCGTAGGCGCCCACGATGGAGCCGTGGTAGCCGATGCTGGAGGGCGGCAGAGGGAACACGGAGTGGCCCGGCTTGTAGGGCGACACCGGGGCCACATGGCCGCCGGGGGGCAGCGCCGGGGGCTCCGATTTGCGGCCCGAGGGGGGCTCGGCCTCCGGCACCCCGCGCGTCCCCTCGGGGCTGGGCTTGCCGCTCTCGGGCTCCTTCTTCTCCTCGGCTGCTTTGGGCTCGGGGTGCTGCGGGGAAGCGCCGCGGGACCCGCCGGGCGAGGCGGCGGCGTTGTGCGGGGGGAACGGCGGGCAGGCGGCGCTGGGCACCCGAAATCCGGCCTTGTCCTCCTTGCGGGGCTCCCCTCCGCCCTTGGAGTAGGGTTTGAAGCTGGATTTGTCCTCGGCGGGCGCGTCCCCGGCGGGGCCCGGCGCTTTGAGCGCGGCGGGGCGGGCGGGCGGCTCCTTGTCGGGCCCGGGCGGGGAGGACACGGCGTTCAGCTTGGACGAGGGCGGCGGGTCCGGCTTCCCGATCTGCGAGCACGTCTGGGCCAGCAGCGCCAGGGGGCTCTTCTTGGCGTCCAGCTGCGGGCGGAGCGGGGCCGTTAATGGGGAATGGGGGGGGGTCCTGATGGTGTCCCAGTACCGGCCTCACCCCCCACCCACACCCCAAATAAACCCCCCCCGGGCCGGGCCTGGGGATGGGGCAGAGCCGGGGGATGGAGGGACCGGCCCGGGGAACGGGGACCGGCTCTGGGGGGGAGAGAACGGGGTGGGGGGAGCGGGGGCGGCGGGCAGGGCAGAGCCCGGCCGGGAGAACCGGGAGAGCACCGGGCTGGGAAAAGCCCGGCCCGGAGAACCGGGAGCGCCAGCCGGGAATGCGGGGAGAGCTCCGGGCTGGGAAAACCGGGAGCGCCGGCCGGGAGAACCGGGAGAGCACCGGGCCGGGAGAACAGGGAGAGCCGGCCGGGAGAGCCAGGAGAGCACCGGGCTGGGAAAAGCACCGGGCTGGGAAGATCCCGGCCCGGAGAAGCGGAACGCGGCTCCGGGAATGCGGGGAGAGCTCCAGGCTGGGAAGATCCCGGCCCGGAGAACCGGGAGAGCTCCAGGCTGGGAAGATCCCGGCCCGGAGAACCGGGAGAGCTCCAGGCTGGGAAGATCCCGGCCGGGAAAGCCGGGAGGGCACCGGGCTGGGAAGATCCCGGCCCGGAGAAGCGGAACGCGGCTCGGGGGCCCCGGGCAGCGCGGGGGGCGGCGGGCACTGACCTCGATGGGGCTGACGGGCGTGGAGGAGAGCGGCTGCAGGTACTCGGGGTGCAGGAGGTGCCCGCCGTGCGCGCTGAGCATCTTCAGGACGCGGATGGGCAGGCGGCCGGCCTGGCGCAGGGGGTCCGCGGGGGGCGGCCGGGGGGACGGGGCGGCCGGCGGGGTCCTCGGCCGGGGCCCGCCGGGAGCGCCGCTCATTTGGGGCGGGGGCGAGGGGGGGGAGCCCGCGGGGCCGGGCCGGGCCGGGCGGGCGGCGGAGCGGCGGCGGAGCGGCCCCGGCGAGACGAAGCCCTTTCCCGGCCCCACCGACACGTCAAATAGCCCCGATGGCGGCCGCGCTCCGAGGGGGCCGGCGCCGCGCACCAATCCGAGCCCGGCCGGGCCCCCGGGGCGGGGAGAGCCGCCGGTGGGGGGGGCGAGCCGCCGCCGCTCCGCCGCCTCCGCCACCGCCCCGAGCGGCCGCACGGGGGAGAACCGCGGCCCGGCTCCGGCTCCGGCTCCGGCTACGGCTACGGCTCGGCACGGCACGGCACGGAACGGCACTGGTGGCACGGCATGGCATGGCATGGCACTGCTGGTGCAGCTTGGCACGGCACTGCTGGCACAGTTTACCATGGCATGGGATGGCACTGGTGGCACAGCTCGGCATGGCATGGCTTGGATGACATAGCTTGGCACAGCACTGCTGGCACAGTTTACCATGGCACTGTTGGCACACTTTACCATGGCACTGCTGGCACGTTTTACCATGGCATGGCACTGTTGGCACACCCTGGCATTGCACAGCACTGGTGACACGGCTTGGCGCGGAATGGCATGGCACTGGTGGCATGGCACTGTTAGCACAGCTCAGCATGGCATGGCATGGCATAGCCTGGATGACATGGCATGGCACTGCTAGGACACCTTGGCTTGGCATGGCACAGTGCTGGTGGCGTGGCATGGCATGGCATGACGCTACTGGCACACTTTACCATGGCATGGCATGACTTGGATGACATGGCATGGTACTGCTGGCACAGCTCAGCATGGCATGGCTTGGATGACATGGCACGGCATGGCACTGCTAGGACACCTTGGCATGGCATGGCATGGCTGGAGCACCTCAGCAGAGCATGGGATGGCACTGCTGGCACAGCTGGGCATGGCATGGCATGGCTTGGATGACATGGTCAACTTCGGGAGACCATGGCACTGCTAACACACCTGGGCATGGCTGAGCCGAGATGCCACAGCCTGGAATGGCACAGCACAGCACAGCACAGCACAGCACAGCACAGCTCAGCACAGCACAGCACAGCACAGCCCAGCACAGCACAGCACAGCACAGCCCAGCCCAGCACAGCCCAGCCCAGCACAGCACAGCACAGCACAGCACAGCACAGCACAGCTCAGCACAGCACAGCTCGGCACTGCTGCCATGCCGTGGCCTGGATAAGATCAGCCTGGCACAGCCTGGCACAGCCTGGCACAGCCTGGCACGGCACAGCTCAGCAACCCAGTGCCAGTGGCTCCTGCACCCAGTGCCTGTGTCCTGCCACCCCCCGGCCCTGCAGCAGCACCTGTGCCCCGTCCTGGTGCCCACCAAGGCCAGGGGTGACCTTAACCCGGCCCTCTCACAAAGACACAATTCCCTGATGAACCCACAACTCCCCTTTCCGGGCGTTTTCTCCTTTCCTTGCTTTGCTGACTCTTAAAAATCTTCAGGTGCCAGTGCAGGCTGCTGTATAACTAATTAACTCCCAACAATTAACTTCCTATTTCTAGTTACCTTTTCCAGACATCCTCGAATTAATTTCACAAACCCCTGAGGCCTCGGTTTTGCAGGGGGGCTGAAAAGCAGCCGAGCTCAGCCAGGCCCTGTCCCAGAGGAGGCGAGGCAGTGGATAAATCCTGGGGCTCTGTCCAAGTGATGTCCTGGCAGGGTGAGAGCTCCTTCCCTGGCTCTCCTGGGCTCCAGGGGAGATGTGCAGTGGGATGGGGATGTGGATAAAATCGTGGAGGCCACGATGGGATGAGAATTGAGGACTTTTGGCCTAAAAAACGGGGGCGAAGTGCCCATTCCAGCCCCACCTCTGCCCTCCCCGGGTTTGTGTTTCATGTCCCTCCTGCCTACCCGGGGAAAAGGGGGAGAGACGGACACCTCTAATTAATCATATTAACTCCTGACAGATGCTTTATGTTCCAACAATGTTGCTATTATTAAGTCCCCGTGCCCACCCCTCTCCCAGCCCGCTGCTCCGGGTTCTGGGAAAAAAGGCTTTGCTGGATTTCCCCAGTGAGCTCTGGCATGGCCTGACACCCAGCCCGCCTTGTCCGGCCGCTATCAATCACACCCAGGGTCAGACCTGTCAATTCCCCCTCTTTGTGAGCCTTTTTTCTTTTTTTTTTTTTTTTAATTTTTTTTCCCCCTCTCCCGAAGCTGACCGCAGGATTGATTCAATCCGGCCGGCGGGATGTGAGCGGAGCGGCGCTGCCGCTCAAAGGAGCCATTCAAGGAAGGAGGAAACAGAAAAAAATAATAATAATAAAAAAAAGGCTTTCCTCAAAGTCACTGCAGTTATTGGCCAACAACAACAACACGGAGTAACCTCCAGTCAGGTGGGGCCAAGAGCAGCACAGGGGGAGCGATGCCCCCTGTGGGGCTGTTTGTCCTTCCCCCAGGCCTGATCCTGCCCCAGACCATTTCTGGATCCTTTCTGTGTCCTGTTTGCTGGATTGAAGCTTCATCAGAGGGTAAGGATGGATCTCACTCCACGCTCGGGCCCTTCCCGGCACCGGCTGGGTCCTTGATGGGGGGAGCTGGGTGTGTGTGTGGTGTGGGGTCAGGCACCATCTCCCGCCTGTGCAGGGCAGGGAGGGGATAAATGCCCTGAGGGACAGGGCAGGGAGGGGACAATGCCCTGAGGGACAGGGCAGGGAGGGGACAAATGCCCTGAGGGACAGGGCAGGGAGGGGACAATGCCCTGAGGGACAGGGCAGGGAGGGGACAATGCCCTGAGGGACAGGGCAGAGGGACAGCCCGAGCTAGGTGGGACCCTGGAGGGGTCCCATGGAGGTTCCAGTCAGTGTGGGGGGAGCTGGGGGTGGCTCCAGGGTGAAGATCCAAAGCACATCCCAAATCCGACCCTTTATCTGCCCCTCAGTGCTCAGAGGTGACTCCAGCCCCTGGTGCAGGATGAGGATCCAGGACACATCCCAAATCCGGGATGTGAATCCAAGGCACATCCCAAATCCAAGCCTCAGTGCCCGGGGATGGCTCCAGCCCTCGTTGCAGGGTGAGGATCCAGGGCACATCCCAAATCCGAGATGAAGATCCAGGGCACATCCCAAATCTGACCCTTTATCTGCCCCTCAGTGCCCGGGGGTGACTCCAGCTCCCACTGCAGGGTGAGGATCCAAAGCACATCCCAAATCCGGGCTGAGGATCCAAGGCACATCCCAAATCCTGTATCTGCCCCTCAGTGCCCGGGGGTGGTTCCAGCCCTTGGTGCAGGATGAGGATCCAAAGCACATCCGAAATCCGACCCTTTATCTGCCCCTCAGTGCCCAGGGGTGACTCCAGCTCTTGGTGCAGGATGAGGATCCAAAGCAAATCCCAAATCCGACCCTTTATCTGCCCCTCGGTGCCTGGGGATGGCCCCAGCTCCCAGTGCAGGGTCAGGATCCAAAGCACATCCCAAATCCGGGCTGAGGATCCAGGGCACATCTCAATCCAGGATGGGGATCCAGGGCACATCCCAAATCCAGGATGAGGATCCAAGTCACATCCCAAATCCCAGTCCCAGTGCCTGTCCTTCCCCATCCATTCCTCAGGTAAATCCTCCCCTCAGCCCCTCCAGCCGCTCCCTGCAGGGAAAACCTCTGGAGTCAGCGTTTTCCCTGCCCTGCTCCATCCCCGAGCCCCTCCACTCCCCACCAGCGCCCAGGCCTCGCTTTTAGCTGCAGAACAAGTGCATAAAAATGATCTTATTTATTACAGGAGACATGTTTTAAAACAACTGACAAAATCGCAAGATGTAAAACGACAAGCGAGCGCTTTTTCTTCTTTTTTTTTTTCTTTTTTTTTTTTTTTTTTTTTTTTTTTAAAGCCCTGTATAGACTCCTGGCAATGATAAAAATAGTGTTTTCTTTTTTAAAGTTGGAATTAATCTTTTCCTTTCCAAAGCAATCACGCAAGGGGGGAAAAAAAAGCAGGGAGACAACTTGGATATTAACTGATCCTCGCTGGTGATGGTTAGTTATGGAATGGCCGGGGCTTGCAGAACCATTAATGCTGCCAACATTAAAGCAGAAAAAGGTGAAGGTTTTTTGGGTTTTTTGGGTTTTTTTTCTGGGGTTTTTTGGGGGTTTTTTTTTGGGATTTTTGGGGGGGGGGGGGTTGGGGTTTTTTTTTTTTTTTTTTTTTTTTTTTTTTTTTTTTTTGTTTTTTGGGGGTTTTTTTTGGGTTTTTTTGGGGTTTTTTTTGCTTTTTGTTTTTTTTTTTTCCTGTTCCCTTGATGTGTGTGACTAACAGCTGCTTTTTTCTGTGTGACAAAGCAGTGGGGTCTTCCTGTTGTTGATGTAATGAAGCTGTTTCCTGGTGGGAAATTCTACAGGATAAATTGCAGGAGGGAGGGATGGAGGGGGAGGAGAACATCCCACACTCACCAAAGAGCTCCGGGGGGAAGGAGGGAGGGAAGGGCTGGCCTGGGGTCACCGTCACTTCTTTTTTTGGGCTTTTTTGGGGCTTTTTTGGGGCTTTTTTGGGCTTTTTTGGGGCTTTTTTGAGGGGTTTTGGCCTATTTATCTCCTAATTTTGGGCCGTGCCATCAGAGTGAGGGTCTGCACAGCCCTGGGGTGAGGCCAGGACAGTTTGGGGTGTTTTCCCTGGTAACTGACCCCCATGAGAACCCCGTGGTGTGGCCACAGAGCTCCTGTGCCTCAGTTTCCCCATCTCTGAATAGGAGATGATGGTGACCCCCCCCAATATTCAGCACTGGAACCCCCCAAAAAATCACTATGGAGACCCCAAAATTTCCCTGTGCTGACACTTTGGGGTGTCAGAGTCCTCAGACACTCACAAAAACAAAAAAAAAAACAAAAAAAAAAAACAAAACAAAAAAAAAAAGTTCACCTTCACCTCTGACTTCCTTTTTTTTTTTTTTTTTTCTTTGCCAGTATTAGTTAATTAAACGATGCAAATGAACCCGAGTTAATTTCTCTAATACCAAGGCCAGAGCCTCAAACCATCGAGTGCAGCTCCTCTGGCACCAACGTCACAAGAAAATGTTTGGAGCAACTCTAATAAAAATGAAAAAGGCTGTAAATCAAGTTTAATTTATTCATTTTCTGTATGGTATGAAAGCATGCCAAAATCAGATTATTTATGAGCCCTTCATAACAATAGGCATTTTTATTGGTTGCAAATGACAAAAGGGGTTCTCAGAGGGATTTTTTTTTTTCTTCTTTTAAATTTTTTGAATGCTTCTTCAGAAACATTTTTTTTTTTTTTTTTTTTTTTTGGACTCTTATGATCTCTCAAAGAAAAAAAAAATATTTAATCATTGATACGGTAAAAAATAATTTATATTTTTGATAGCGAAAAAAACACATCAGTCTTTAAAACATAACTAGACAGAGCTAATCCAGCCCGAAGGCTCAGGCAATTCCACCCCACAGGTTGGAGGACAAGGCTGTGATTTATACCCACATCCTTAAATTTCCCATTAAGACCATAATCCCCTATAAGTCTTTCACAAAATGTCTGAACCACTTTTGCTTTTGCTTTTTTTGCAGCTCTTTTGGTGTGTCAGGGGCTGCACACCTGCTCTGGGCACAGCCCCACACTCACCCCGAGGTGACTTTTCTGTGCCAGTCTGGGGTAAATCACAAACTCTGAGTGTGGATCCCAATCCCTGTGAGGAGACACAGAAAGTGGGGCAAAAATCACCCCAAAAAATCACCCACAAACCGGCTGTGGGTTGGTTCTGCCTCTCCTTTCTATCATCTCTTGTCTTTTTAGTGTCACAGCTGCACCCAGAGCTGTGTTTGGGCTGCACCCCCAGGGCAGGTACTGACTGAGCACCTGGACTGGCCTGGGACGCTCCTGTGGGTGTCACTGATGCCACCTGAGGCTGCCACCCTGCTGGCCCTGGGGACAGGGACAAGGGGCTGTGGGGACAGGGACAAGGTGCTGTGGGGATAGGATGCTGTGGGGACAGGGACAGGGCGCTGTGGGGACAGGGACAGGGCGCTGTGGGGACAAGGGGCTGTGGGGACAGGGACAGGATGCTGTGGGGACAGGGACAGGGTGTTATGGGGACAGCCAAACCCCCGGTGTGACACTTCAGTGGCCTGTGACAACCAGAGGGGCACCTCCCTCTTTTCCTTTAGGGAAAGAATTGCTCAAAGCCACCCCAAAAGGTCCAGAAACCAAGGAAAGGCAGCCCAGGAACAAGGTGGGTGCCAGGGATGGAGTCTCCATGGTGGGGACAGCTGGGGACAGCTGGGGACAACACTGTCCCTGTGTGTCCTCCTGCATGTGACATCCTGAGCATCCTGGCCACAGCAGGAGGAGGTTTGGGGCACCCCAAAAACTCCTCTAGAAGGAAATAAAACCTGGCTGGGTCGTGCTTTGCCAGAGGCTCGGGGTGAGGAGAGGCTCCATCTCCTGCAGGAACAGGAGCTCTCTGTGCGCCCGCCCGGCCCAGCCTGGGAATAAAAAAAATAAAATAAAATAAAACCACCAAGAAGAGAAAAGAGGGAACCCCCTCCCCGGCAGAATTAGCATCCAGGATCTGTCAGTCACCGGGAGCTTTTGGTAAAAGGGGCCCCTTGTCAACCTCTGCCTTTGATGTGACTGGGACGGAGGTGCTCAATTAAAAGCCTATCAGTCTGTAAGTAAATCAACGCCTATCAGGCTTGTCACATCAAACAAACGATTATTGCACGAACCCGCCCACCCCATTAATCTGGCTGTTCCTTCTTGACAGCTCAGGGTCAGGGCACTGTAAATCCTGCACTGGATTGCAGCCACCTGGAGCAGGATTAAAGCAGCCCCGCAGCGTCTGCTGCTGCACCCAATTACTGCCCTGGCAGAGGGAGGGCTGAGCTCGGGGGGCTCCCCTGGGCTTGGGGTGCCCGGAGAGGGGCTGGGGTCCCCACCAGGGCTCGGGGTTTGGGGGGTCACAGCTGATGTCACCACGGTTTGGTGGCGGGTTTGGGTTGTGCTGGTTCCAGGGATGGTCGGCCGTGGGGATGGGAGAGTTCAACACCCGGTTTGGGGGGCTCAGAGAATGTGGGAGCAGCTCCTGGGTGCCCTGAGGAGTTGTTTGTCCCCAGGGACAGTCACACACAGCCCCAATGGAGTTGCTGTCCCCAGGGATGGTCACACACAGCCCCAGGGATGGTCACACACAGCCCCAGAGGAGTTGCTGTCCCCAGGGATGGTCACACACAGCCCCAGAGGAGCTGCTGTCCCCAGGGATGGTCACACACAGCCCCAGAGGAGCTGCTGTCCCCAGGGATGGTCACACACGGCCCCAGAGGAGTTGTTTGTCCCCAGGGATGGTCACACACAGCCCCAGGGATGGTCACACACAGCCCCAGAGGAGTTGCTGTCCCCAGGGATGGTCACACACAGCCCCAGAGGAGTTGCTGTCCCCAGGGATGGTCACACACGGTCACTCCTCAAGGCCAGACAGTCACACTGGGCTCCTCCAAACCCTGATGTGCTCTGGGCAGTCACATGGACACCCATGACCAGAGCAGGGATTGACCTGGGGGAGCCTCTGGGAAACTCTCAAAGGGAAAGGAACCAACAGGTTGAGCCTTTCAGACGTTCCTTGGGTCTGGATTATCACGGGGACACGGAGTCTGCCCACAAACACCCCAGGGGTCAGCAGTCCCCGGGCTCGGGTGCAGCCTGTGCTGGCAGGGCAGAGCTGGGCCCTCCTCCCAGAACAAGCCGTGCCATTCAAGGGGAGGCAGAAGCCAAAGTGCCCTGAAAAGCCTCAGAGCCGCGGTGGGAGCAGCCTGGGGGCAGCCAGAGCTTGTGACTGTGCACAGGCAGAGGGTTCTCATGGAGGGAGAGCCAAGGCCGGGATCACGAGGCTGTGCCAGCAGTGTCAGAGCCCTGGGCTGGCTGGGCTTTGGGAAGGGCTTTGGGGCTCCTGTCCCTGCGAGGACTCTGCTGTCCCCATGGCCTGGCTGTGCCCCAGAGGAGGCAGGACTGTCCTTTGGGGTTTTGGGGGGCTCAGGGGCTGCCCTGCCCACACCATGCCCATCCCTGGAGTGGCTGGTGACCCCAGAGGCTGCAGGAGGCTGCGCAGGAGGGAGGGACTGTGCTCCCCTTCTGCCCAGGACTGTTATTGGCATTTTCCCTCTCCCGCCGAGCCTGGCGCCTCCTGATGCAGCTCTGGCCGCCTCTCGGGGCTGGAGCCGTGAGCTGGGGCTGCCCTCTGTGCCAGGGACTGCTGGGGGCTCCGGGAGCTCACCCACCCTGCAGGGATGGACTGAGCTCTGGGGCTGCCCTCTGTGCCAGGGACTGCCCTGGGAGCTCACCCTGCAGGGATGGGCTGAGTTTTGGGTTTGGGGCTGCCCTCCTGTGCCAGGGACTGCCCTGGGAGCTCACCCACCCTGCAGGGATTTTTGGGGCTGAGTTTTGGGGCTGCCCTCCTGTGCCAGGGACTGTTGGGGGCTCTCATCTTGCAGGGATGGGCTGAGTTTTGGGGCCGCCCTCCTGTGCCAGGGACTGCCCTGGGAGCTCACCCTGCAGGGATGGGCTGAGTTTTGGGGCTGACCTGGGAGCTCACCCTGCAGGGATTTTGGGGCTGAGTTTTGGGGCTGCCCTCCCTGTCCCAGAGCCCCCATTTCCAGGGTCAGGGGTGTCTCTGAGCGGGGGCACACTCAGCTCTGGAGGGGCAGAGGGGCTTTACACAGCTCAGCAAAGAAACCGAGGCTGCCGTGGCCTTTTGTGGGGAGGGGACAGCGGTGACAATGGGGCTGTGCCAGCAGAGGTGACACCACACAGGACACACACAGGACTGTCCCCGGGCCTCGCTGGATGCGGTGACACCAAACCCCACTGATAAACGGTGTCACCTCGGCTCTGCCACCGCCTCAAGTGACACCTGCTGTCCCCTGGAGATAAACCCCAGCCTGTCCCCTGTGCTCCTGCCTGGTGGGGAGGGAGGGAGGGAAGGAAATTCCCCCTCTTGTCACCCCCTGTCCCATCCCAGCGTGGGGAGAATCTTGGCCCTGAGGAGTTTCTCTCCCACGCGTGATCAATGCCGAGTTTAAGTTCAGGTTTATTGGTATCTCTAATTTAACGTGACATATTTCCAACACGAGTTACTCTGAGATCATCTGCGCGCATAAAATATGACAGGAATCTTTTAAGTGCAAGCATAGTTCTCAGTTAATTTAATAACCGAGATGGAAAAATGGAACAGCATTAAATTTAATATTTTACATAATGCTCCTACACTTCCTTCACTTGCTGCTGGCATCATTTGTTTTCCCTTCTTCCTCATTTACGGCCCACTCAGCCCGGATTGTCCTGGAGCTTGGCCAGGGAGGGAGGTGCTGACCCCTGGAAAGGCCACAATGAGCAGCCAGACCTGCTCCAACCTCTCCCTGGTGCTCTGGGAAGGTGTTGGGATTCTTTGGCTGCTCTGATGCTCTCTGGGTACACCCCAAAACCCCAACCCCATCAGAGCAGCCCCGAAAAACCCCCAGGACCTTTCCCAGGACATCACCCCCTGCTCCACGCCGGGTTTTGTGCTGTCTGTGGGATTTGGGAGCCTGTGCTCTGCAGAAGGGATCGATGCAGCTCTCTTAGCCTTGTCCCTTCCCATCGAGCCCAGGCGGTGATTTAAGGGGCTCTGGTGATGGTGACAGCGCGGACAAGGTGTGAACACCCATCCAGAGGGGCTGGGCCCTCCAGCCTTGTCCAGCCCCACTTTGGAGGGTCCCCAAGGGTCCTTGAGGCTGAGCTGGGAGGGGGATTTTGGGGAGGAGCTGGTGGGAGCAGCCAGATTTTTACTGGAGAGTAGCAGAGCCTGACAGCGCCGTAACTCTCTCCCTCCTAAGGAGATGAGCTTGCAATAAAGCAAAGGAACGTATTAGAGGGAACGAGACAAAATGGCACAGGGTTTGGAAAGCCCGGCAAAAAGCAGCAATAATAACAATAATAATAATAATCCAGGCTGGAACAGAGAGAGCACTCAGCTCACCTCTGCTCCTGGAAACGCTGCCAGAACGGTTCTTTGCTGCGACTTGGAAAGTCTGGGCCGCGGGTTTCAACACCTCCCGCTCGCACCACATCATGCAAAAGTTAATTCCACTTTCAGGGCTGATGTCAACATTCCCCTTCATTGCCGCGGCCAAACGTGAGGACTACATTAATTTGCATTTTGCTGCGTGCGAGGAACGTGTTCCAGATAATTCACAGCGACTCCTCCGAGGTATAGACGGGAATTTCCTGGATAACGTGCAGGGTGGAAAAAGCCAGGACAGGCTCCAGGAGGAGGAAAAGGCCATTGTGTGTTTTCATTACTCCACCTGGAAGCAGCACGGCCCAGGAGTGAGGGCTGGGCCAGCTCCCCTCGGTGTGGGGAGGGAGATTTGGGGCCCAGGGCTCTGTGGGGTGTGAGGAGTGACCATGGAACGCCGGAGAAATGGAGATTCTGCTCCCAGACAGCTCCCAACACCTGGCAGCCACTTCTCCAATATAACAAACAACCCATTGCCAGCTGCAGGCCGAAGGAAAATATTGCTTTAAGCGACGTGCTGGAAACATGGATGCTCCTGTCTGGGATGGAAACGACCCTCTGTCCACGGAGCTGGGAAATGGATGGAGCCCCAGTTACCCACAGTAAATAACTGGCCCCAGCTCAGAGGATCCTCCTCCTGCACCTGAGCTGGGATACAGCAGCCAGGGAATGGATTTTCCATCTCCCCTGAGGAATGGAGTGGCCCCAGCCCATGGCAGGGATCACACATCACAGGCAGAGGCTCCCCAAACCCACAGCTGGGCCTGCAGAGGCTCATCCTGGAGGTGCTGCAAGGACCCTGGGCAGCTCAGGGCTCAGGGCTGGGGCTGGGGACCATTCCAGGTGGGATCCAGGTGGGATCCAGGTGGGATCCAGGTGGGATCCAGGCTGTGTCTCCTCCCCATGGCCATCCTGGCCACACTCCTGGCCACTAAACCCCGTGCTGGGATGCAGCAGCAGCGGCGTGTGGGAGCCACGAATTCATTTCCATTTATGATCTGTTATGATGATACCCCTGAAGGATAAAAAGTCTATACATAATAATCTCCCTCTTCAGCTTTGTTAACAACTTCAATTAACAGGGAGCCGTGTAATGCTTCATCAGCCGCTCGGATTACAGATGAAATTGAGCCATCATCATATTTATGAACTACGCGGCGAGTTCGGGGAGGACTCCACATATTTTACGTTTAATAACTCGCCCTCTCGTTTTATTTATAACGTTAATAATGATTTGGTGGCTGCTTTGGGGGGGGAAGCAGCAATGACAGAGCGAGGTGAGGCGGTGGGGTGGGAGGGAAGCTCTGCTGGGCTCTCCACAGCCAGGCCATGCCGCTCCCTCCTCTGCTCCCTCCCCTTTGATTTTCCATTAAATCCCCCTCCGAACGCAGCGACTTCTCCATGGAATTGCTTTCCACTCAGCACTTTTAAAGCCGGGATGAGGATTGATGGTTGAATCCTGCACTCACCAGCCAGGACATCGCCAGCCAGCACACACAGCAGGCCCTGGGTTTGGGGTGTCACCGGGTTTGGGGACATTCCAGAGGTCCTGATGCCCCAGGGAGGATGGATGCCCAATGCTTTACATGGAGAGACAGAGCTTTGCCATGGGAAAAAACATAAATATCCTTCCCTAAAGTGGGGAGGGGCAGTGGGAGCTGTGGGGGAGCTTTCCACTCCTTCCCATCCTGTCAGGCTGCACCAGGATCACTTGGGGTTGATTTTGGGGTTGGTTTTGGGGTCATATCCCTGCCAGGGACTCCCATTGTCACCCCCCTCTCTGCCCTGGCTGGGAACACAGCACACCCTCCCCAGGCCTGTCTGCAGCCCTGGCACAGCCAGGTTAATTAATTTGAGCAGAGACCGAAGCCCCAAAGACGGGGAGCAGCGCCTTGAAAGATGATGCCTGGCAAAAATCATTAGAAGCATCTTTCAACAATCCATACACCGTTATCGATCCTGTTATAGATCATGTTCCTTTCCCCCCCTCCTTTTTTTTTTTTTTTCTTTTTTTTTTTTTTTTTTCCAGGATCTTCTGGATCAATACAGCAAGTGCATCGAGACTGTAGCAACACATTTAAAACCTTATAAAAGGTTATTTAGTTGCTAACAGTGCAGCAGTTTCTGCAAAGCCTGCCAAAAGGTTACAGCTTTTTGGGCATCATAAATTACAGGCGACAGGGGGAAAAAAAAGTAAGTGCGGTTTTCTTTATTGTCTGGGTGATGGATGGGCTCCTGAACAAGACACAAAATACATCATATCACCTTTAATGGGACCACATTTCTGTAGCCATAACTCACAATTTTAAAATAGAAAATGGTGAAATATGGCGTTGTATATTCCCACTCCTGACATATTTATGAGTCCTTCCCTTCTTATAAATACAGTGATTGCTATTTCAAAGCAGCACGTCAGGTATGAGCAGAGCACAAACAGCTGGAGCGAGTGAAAAATTACGGCCAGAGTTGGACATTTTCAAAAAGTCTCTCTAGCAGCAGTAAATTTACAGTGTTTGCACTAACTGTTATTAAAACCAAATCCATATCTTGGCAACAGGACTCCAGCTGGAGTGACGGCGCTGCTGACAGCTGGGGGCTGCTCCTGGGGAAGGATTAAAACCTCTGGGGGGCCCGGGGAACCTGCAGGGGCAGAGCCAGGGGGAAAAAAAATCTGTGATGGGTCCTGGAGCTGAGCCCCAGCCTGGCACCAAACGGCACCGAGGGGTGGGAAAGGGGGATGGAGATGGAGGAGAGAGGAGGATGGAGCTGGGATGGAGATGAGGATGGAGATGAGGATGAAGCTGGGATGGAGATGAGGGTGGAGGTGGGATGGGGATGAGGATGGAGGTGGGGATGGAGCTGGGATGAAGGTAAGGATGAAGGTGAGGATGAAGGTGAAGATGGAGTTGGGGATGAAGGTGAGGATGGAGGTGAGGATGGAGCTGGGATGAAGGTAAGGATGAAGGTGAGGATGAAGATGAGGATGGAGGTGAGGATGAAGGTGAAGATGGAGCTCAGATGAAGGTGAGGATGGAGATGGGATGGAGCTGGGATGGAGGTGAGGATGGAGGTGAGGATGAAGATGGAGGTGAGGATGGAGGTGAGGATGAAGCTCGGATGGAGCTGAGGATGGAGGTGAGGATAGAGGTGAGGATGAAGATGGGATGAAGGTGAGGATGAAGATGAAGCTGAGGATGAAGTTGAATATGGAGGTGAGGATGAAGGTGAAGATGGAGGTAAAGATGGAGGTGAGGATGGAGGTGAGGATGAAGGTGATGATCCAGGTGAGGATGGAGCACCCTCACTCCCGTGCCAGCCGCACCCCGAGATCACCCGGCTCCAGCTCCGGCCTCTCTCGGTTTATCCCTGAGTTTGATGCGGCTCCATCCCGCCCCTCCTGGATCATTGTTCCCTTTCACCAGCGAATTCCTCGGAATAACTAATCCTGCCAGGAGCCCTGGGAGCTCCCTCACCCCCGGGAGCAGCGGGAACTCCCCGGCCTCATTTAGGCACACAAAAGGCCTCTAATTAGCTTTTTGTTTAGTCCGATTATGACTCTGAGTTTTGACCTTTCGGAGTGATTGGCTTTTGAAGTGAACTCATTTGCATAACATGGTTTTTCCCCAAACTACGATCTGCAATCTGGGATCAGACTTTTTGTTGTTGCTGTTCACTCTTTATTATTATTATTTATATATATTACATTATAATATATAATATATAATATATATATTATATTATATTATATTATATCATATCATATTATATTATATATACACTATATTATATATATATTTATATAAATAAATAAATAAATAATTTATTTATATAGATAAAATATATATTTTTATCTATTATATATAATAGATAAAAATATATTATATATTATAAAATATTATATATAAAATTATTATTATTATTAATTTTTTTTTTTTTTTTTTTTTTTTTTTCTATTTAACAGCATCCAGGCTGTGGTTTTGCCCCCCAGACGAGGCTCTGCTCCTGCCCTTTGGCATCTCCAGGGCTCTGGCTCTCCCAATTTTGGGGTGTCCAGAATTCCCAATCCTTTCCCAAAGCTCTGCTGGGAAAATCGCATCGCCCTGGGAGATGCTCACCTTCATCCCGCTGTCACCACCAACTTGGGGCCTTCCCCAGCTCCTGGGGCCCCCCAGGGAAATCCTGGAGCCCCTCCAAGCTCCCTGTCCATCCATCCCGGCCCAACCACGGCCAAGGTGACCCTCGGCGCCCGTGGGGACAAAGGGCTTTGCCACGTCCTTTGCGGCAGCGAAATTCAGAAAACTCTTTATCGCCGCAAACATTCTTTTATCTGGGCAAAACCCTCCAGAGGTGCATTTTATTACCCTGGGTTATTAAACAGAAACTCGGCGATAATGAGGAGAGAGGAGAGCTGATCTCTGTGGTCCCTGCTGGGGACAGGGGGGACCCACCCTGGGGGTTTTATCAGCCCTGTGGGTTTTAATCGGGCTATCTCTGCCCGGTGATTGTGCTGTCCCCGAATCTCCCTGGCCCGTCAATACCAGAGCAGAAATCTTGGCTTTGGGTGAGTTTTCTTGGCGAGAATCTTTGGTGCAACAGCTCAGGGCTTGGGGGGCTTCGGGGGCTCCAAAGGTTCTGGAGATAAGAGCCCCCCTCTCCTTCTATCAGAGGGAAGGGCCGAGGGCTCAGTGCAGCGCTGAGACCCAGGAAAAACTGATTTTGCTCTGGAATAAACCCTTGTGTGGTCAGAGGCCACTCTGTGCCCACCCTGGGCCCTGCAGCCCCCCAAACCCACCCACAGGCAGGAGCCCCAGGGCTGAACCCCCCCATCCCTGTGGGACAGACAGACAGACAGACAGACAGACAGACAGACAGACTGCCCCCCTCCCCAGCACAGCAGCTCCCTCCTTTCCCCCCCCTGCCCAAAGCAGGTCTGCAATATTTCGTTCCCTGCACGCAGACGAGGAGCTGAGCTCTGCTCTGCTCTGCTCTGCTCTGCCTTTATAACATCCCCCCGTTTCCTGGCCTGGCTTTATTACATCTGTTCTTTGGGGTATGGGGTTATAAATTGGGCCTGTGATGACGTGTAATCACTAACTGCAAAGCCAATACGTTCCTGCTGCTACAGCAGCAAGACAAATAAAGGTGAGAGAGGAGAGGAGGGGGAAGGTGAGGCTCTGACAAAGGGAGACACACAACCCTGGGAACTCAAAAACCTGCCTGGTGTCATCCTGTTGGCTTGTTGGGACAATGTTCTTGGCTTTTGGGAAGAGTTTTGGCTTTCATTACAACACCCAGCTGCACCTTCAGCTGATTTTTGGGATGTTTGGGGCCTGCTCTGCCCCTCCATCCTGCCCCAGCAGCAAATTCCTGGGGGATTCCTGGGCACAGCCAAGGCAGCATCACGCTGGTGTCAGCCCAGGTGTGAGCTGGATATGAGGAAAAATCCCTTCATGAAAGGGTGGTGAGCACTGGAACAGGCTGCCCGAGGCACTGCTGGTGTCACCAACCCCTGGGAGGGCTCAGAAAACGTGTGGATGTGGCAGGTGGGGACAGGGATTGGTGGTGAGGGTGGCAGGGTCAGGTTAATGGTTGGACTGGGCCATCTTAGAGAGCTTTTCCCATTTAAATAATTCCATCATTCCGTGATCTCAGGAAGGCAGAGCCCTGCCTGCTGCAACAGGAGTTTGGTGTCTTCACTTCATCAGGAGGGACCTGTCCCATCCCTGTCCCTGCCCCTGTCCCTTCCCTGTCCTGCCCCTGGCACATCCCTGTCCCTGTCCCATCCCTGTCCCTGTCCCATCCCTGCCCTGTCCCATCCCTGTCTCTGTCCCATCCCTGCCCCTGTCCCGTCCCTGCCCCTGGCACATCCCTGCCCCTCCCCTGGCCCAGCAGGACCCCCCAGCCCCTCACTCCATGTCCAGATCAGCTTCACCAGGTGCTTCACCCGGGGAGGTTTCACTCCAGAGCTGGAGAGAGGCTTCAACCAACCCAAACTCAGCCTGATTTGTTTTGATCTGCATTTCCCAGGTGCTTCACCTGCAGCCAGGCAGAGATTCCAGCCTGGCAGTGCCCCCGTGCCCTGCCCACACTGAGGCCAAAGCCGGCCCTGGCTGAGCTGAACCCGGCCCAGGACTGTGTCCTGAGCAGCAACAATCACTTGTGCAACGGTGCAAACGTGGCTGGCCAAAGATGGGGCAGGTGATAAATGGGAGGGAGTCAACCAGCTGCAGCTTAAGATGTGCCTGTGTGCTGCCGGACCGGTTTGTCATGATAAATGTCACCGGGAAATCAATTCTCTGTGTACTTTTGGGAATTACAACTATCATTTTGGGGTGATTTATTTCCCGTATAACGCGGACAAGGGCTCTTTGTTTCATCATTTTGAAAGTTCATTTAAAATTGCTCCGAGTTCTGGGTTTTCTGCCTAGAACTGCTCTTTCCTGTGAAATATGGGCTGGGGCAGAGGAGGCTGGGCTGGGAGCTCTGCCCCCCCTCGTCCTGCCCCTGTGGCTGTGGGAGTCATGGAAAGGCCCTGGGAGAAAGAAATGTCACTGGGGACATCTCTGGGGACAGAGCAGAGCATGGCTGGTGATTGTCCCAGTGCTGGGTTGGGATTCCTTTATCCCAGCACGGAATGTTTGGCCCTTCTGCCTTTCCACGCCACCCACCAAACCTGTTTGTCCTGCTGGGGAGCCAAGAGACTTCCCAAGCCCTGAGCACGGAGTGTCCCATCTCCTCCTCCTGCTCCCTGTGTGTGCTGGGGATCACAGGGTGTTCCCACCCTAAACCTCTCCCCTGTCCCTGCTGGGATGGGGCTGTGGGTTCCAGAGGATGCAGGGAGGGGGATTGTCCCATGCCAGGCTGGCTGGGGGGCTGGGGGCAGTGGGGTTGGGGCAGTGGATTTAGGGCAGTGGGGTTTGGGCAGTGGGGTTGGGGCAGTGGGGTTGGGGCAGTGGGGATGGGGCACTGGGATGGGGCAGTGGAGTTGGGGCAGTGGGTTTAAGGCAATGGGGTTGGGCAGTGGGGTGGGGCAGTGGGGATGGGGCAGTGGGGTTGGGGCAGTGGGGTTTGGGCAGTGGGGTTTGGGCAGTGGGGTTGGGGCAGTGGAGTTGGGGCAGTGGGGTTGGGGCAGTGGGGATGGGGCACTGGGATGGGGCAGTGGAGTTGGGGCAGTGGGTTTAAGGCAATGGGGTTGGGCAGTGGGGTGGGGCAGTGGGGATGGGGCAGTGGGGTTGGGGCAGTGGGGTTGGGGCAGTGGGGATGGGGCACTGGGATGGGGCAGTGGAGTTGGGGCAGTGGGTTTAAGGCAATGGGGTTGGGCAGTGGGGTGGGGCAGTGGGGATGGGGCAGTGGGATGGGGCAGTGGGGATGGGGCAGTGGGGTTTGGGCAGTGGGATGGGGCAGTGGCACCCTTTGAGGAAAAACCATCTCCCTGTGATGTCCAGGGGGGGATGTGTGAGGAAGGGATCCCTATTTCTAACCCCAAAATCCATCCCCTGAGCTCCAGGGAGATGGGAGCTCAGCTCTGGAGGCTGCAGGGGACCTGCTGCCCCCTGTCCCCATGTCCTCTGTGTCCCCCGGGGCTCCAGGCCAGCCCCAGAGCTGCAGATGTGTTTTTATGGCTGTTTGCCCCAGGTGTGAGCTGCGGTGGGCCGGGGACAGAACCACCAGGAGGAGGAGGAGGAGGAGGAGGAAATGTGCTCGGTGGTTTTGCCTCCCAGATTGGAGGCCAAACCTCCAATAAATCACGGCAGCAGCTGTCAGGGGCAGAGGTTGTGGCAGGGGGGGCACAGCGGCTTCCCCCCAGCTCGGTGGGGACCCCACATCCGTCAGCAAATGCCCGAGCTGGAGGATCCTCCTGCCGCTCCCTGGGCAGCCTGGAGGGACGGAGGGGAGCTGGGACACCGTGTCCTGCTCTGTGCCAGAGCCCACCTGCAACAGGGCCCTGGGGATGTCCAGCTGCCCTGTCCAGGGCTCCTCCAGCGCCTGTCCCTGTCCCTGTCCTTGTCCCCTGTCCCTATCCCTTTCCCTGTCCCATCCCTGTCCCTGTCCCTGTCCCATCCCTGTCCCTGTCCCCTGTCCCTGTCCCTGTCCCTATCCCTGTCCCATCCCTGTCCCTGTCCCATCCTTGTCCCATCCCTGTCCCATCCCTGTCCCTGTTCCTGTCCCTGTCCCTGTCCCTGTCCCTGTCCCTGTCCCATCTCTGTCCCCTGTCCCTGTCCCTGTCCCCTGTCCCTATCCCTGTCCCTGTCCCATCTCTGTCCCCTGTCCCTGTCCCTGTCCCTGTCCCCTGTCCCTGTCCCTGTCCCCTGTCCCTGTCCCTGTCCCTGTTCCTGTCCCTCTCTGCCCCTCATTACCCTCCCCCAGCCCAGCTCCAGGGGCCTAATTTGGAATAACAGATGAGGAGTGTGAAGGGGGAAAGCCCTTCCCTCTCTCCTGAGCTAATCCCCGGACAAATCCTGCAGCCCTGGCCGTGCTCTGGTGCCAGAGATGCCCCGATTGAAATGGAAATACTCCCCGCTCCTCTCCCTTAAAGGAGAACCTTCCCCTGTGTTTATAAACCCTTCCAGAGGGGGTTTTACGATTCTCTTTCAGGGAGGAATGTGGCAGCCCCAAGAGCTGCAGGAAACATCTCTGCCCATAAACCGCCCCCAGCCCAGCCAGAGCCACGGGCTGACATTGTCATGGAACCAAAATATTCCTGATGCTTATCAGGGCCTCACATCAAAGGAGCTCCGGCTGTAAATCTCCCGGCCTGGGCTGTGGAGCCCAAATAAAACCAGATCCCTGGGCAGCTGAGGGTCCCTGGGGCAGGGCAGGGCAGGGCAGGGGGCTGGGGGCACCAAACCCAGCACTGGGGGAGCCCAGAGGGGATTTGGGTGTGGGGAAACCCCCCAGCTCATTTCTCGGTGCAGTTCTGCAATAAAACTTTGTAAGGTTTTTTGGGGGGCTTTGCCTCCTCCCTTTTGCTGGAACCAGGACTATTCCTGCAGATCATTCGGATTCAGGTAAATCAGCATTTTCCATCCTCAGGAGGACATTTCCCACCTCGGGCTGCGGGGTCACCTCCAGGAGCCCTGGGCAGGGTAAAAACCTTTGAGTGATGGACATTTTATCTCACAGGTAAATTGTTCCCAAAGTTAATTATCTCCCTGGGAATTTAATCTCGCTCCTCACCAACAATTCCAGCAGTGCCCAAAGGGGAAGTTTCCATCTCTCATGCCCCGATGGCAGCGGATTTACAGCAGGACCATCCCAGGGCTGCTCCGGAGCCTCTCTCGAGCAGGAGAATTCTCTATTTGTGGCCTCTCTTCCCGAAGGAGAAGAGCCGAAGCCTTGAGGAGCAAAGTGTAAAATGCAGCAGCTCTGGGAGAGCCAGACACTGATGTGACACTGATGTGACACTGATGTGACATCTCTCTTGCCATCCCCTCCCTGCCACGGCTTTGATGTTTAACTTCTCACAAGGCAGGAGGCGGCTGGAGGATGGGCTGGGGAAATGGTGTGTGTTAATGGGGAGCAGAGACAGGCACAGGTTCCTTTTTCCCCCAAAATAACCACTGGGGAAAGGGCAGTGCCTCCCCTGGACCACCCTTTTCTCCCCTGGGTGTTTTGGGGTGATGTGAACCTTTGCCTTGCACTGGTATCAGTGGGTTATTCCCGGGTCAGGAGCCCTTGATGGGGACCAGAACCAGTTTAGCCACAATTTTACCCTGTGGCTCCTTCCTCCCTCCTCCTCCTCCTCCCAAACTGGGTTAGTTCCCCCTTGGCTATCAAGGGAGCGCTGGAGATGGCTCAGGCAGGTTTGATATTTAGTGCTGCACCTGTGTTGGATGGGCCTTAATTATTTATAGCTTTCCTCTCCTGTTTTCTGCAGTCACTTGGGGAGAGGTGACAGGTGAAGGCTCCTTGCAGCAGATGCTGATGGGGCGGGTGAGGCGCCCGCCGCTCAGATGAGAAGAAAAGAAAGTGTCTTCAGCAGGAGAGAAATGACAAAGCTACAGAGGAGCTGCCTCATTTAGTAGTCAAGGAGGAGGGAAAAAAAAAAAACAACAAACCCTCTCTCCTTAGGTCTCCAGAAAAGAAACACATTCCTGCTCCAGAGATGGGTGTTGTGGGGAGCAGAAGCCTCCCCTCTTTGTTCAGGGCAGGGCAGAGCCAGCACTGACTCTGCTCCCCCAGGGCTCACCTCACATTTCCTGGCTGGTCCTGGCAGTGCCAAACCCCCCTGGGGCATCAAACCCAGGGGTGCATCTCACCCTGCAGCAGGTGGGCTTGGCTGGGGGTTGTTGGAGGGGATACCGGGGTGGGCTCAGCCTTGGGCTCCCACCAGCTCAGCTTTGGTGGCCTCAGAGTTGGTGAGATCTTGCCATGGAACCCGTTTCCCCATCTGTGAGGGCACTGGGGCAGGAGGGAGGGGATTGCCCTGCTCTGCCACCACCTTGGGACAGAACCCTGCTGGGTCCTGGGTGTCTCCATGGCCCTGCTGGATCCTGAGTGTCCCTATGGCCCCACTGTGTGTCCTGAGTGTCCCCATGGCCCCACTGTGTCCTGGAGGACAGCAGAAGCATCTTCCGGGCTCCAGCAGTGCTGTCCCTGCTGCCCCAGCCCTGTCCCTGCTGCCCCAGCCCTCCCCTGCTGCCCCAATGCTGTCCCTGCTGCCCCAATGCTGTCCCTGCTGCCCCAGCCCTCCCCTGCTGCCCCAATGCTGTCCCTGCTGCCCCAGCCCTCCCCTGCTGCCCCAATGCTGTCCCTGCTGTCCCAGCCCTGTCCCTGCTGTCCCAGCCCTGTCCCTGCTGTCCCAGTGCTGTTCCAGCCCTGTCCCTGCTGCCCCAGCGCTGTCCCTGCTGTCCCAGCCTGTCCCTGCTGTCCCAGTGCTGTCCCAGCCCTGTCCCTGCTGTCCCAGTGCTGTCCCTGCTGTCCCAGTGCTGTCCCTGCTGCCCCAGCCTGTCCCTGCTGTCCCAGCCCTGTCCCTGCTGTCCCAGTGCTGTCCCAGCCCTGTCCCTGCTGTCCCAGCTCTATCCCTGCTGTCCCAGTGCTGTCCCTGCTGTCCCAGCCCTGTCCCTGCTGCCCCAGTGCTGTCCCTGCACAGCCACCGAGCCCGGGGACAAGTCAGGGTGACGGTGACAAATGCAGCCCTGCAGAGGAGCAGTCTGGCTGTCACTCAGGATTAAGTCCTCTGTCACCAGAGAGCAGGAGGCACCTGAGCTGAAGGAGCCTCTCCCTGAGGTGTGAGGGAGCAGCAGGTAACGGGAGGCAGAGCAGGGGTGACAATCCTGTGTGAGTGTTTGGGGACAGGGCCATGGGGACACTCACGGTGTGGGTGAGGATCCTCACCGGAATGTGATGATTGTGCCACCATTAATGAAGTTTGTGCTTCAGGAGGACAGGAGGGCCGGGGCAGGGAGGGGACTCTGCTCTGCCCACAGTTCTGAGCCCAGCTCCGGGCCCAGCTCACCACTGCAGATGTCAAGTTGATTATTTTAACCACATTAAGATCCCTGTTAATTAATACGAATTAACCACTCTAATATTCCTGGGTAAACAAGCTGCTAGGTGCGGGGAGGGGAGGAAAACCACCTTTAGACCATCACTAATGGATCCCCGGGCCAGCCCCAGCCCAGGCTCCCCCTCCTCACCGCCGGGTGGGGATGAACTCCTGGCTCCAGGTATGACACACACACAACACACACACAAAGGTACCTTTTTATAGTTAGGAAATTATAGGTGCCATGACTTCAAAGGCTCTTGCAACAAGAGCTTTCCCTTTGATAAGTGACAGCATCATTAATGGTGATTTATTACCCGGGCTATTTCACAAACAGAAATAACCAGTTTCTTTTCATTTGGCGTGGTGGGTTTTTTCGCTCTGGGCTACCCAGACATACGAGGTGGCTGCTAACAGCTGTTTTACCGCTGGTAAAGACATCTCATTTATTAACTTGTCATCATTGTGTCATAAAGTTTAGCAAAACGCGGGATGATTGTGTACTTAAGCCGGGTAATTACCCCGTTATTAAAGCTGCCTCCCTTTATTTATTTGCTCTTTCTGGTGGTTCGTTCCTACCTTTGCTCCACATGTTGCCTGAGTCACCGAGCACATGGAGATGAGCCTTGTAATTATCCCTGTGCTGACTTCCACTCCTGGAGACAGGAAAGTTGTCCCCACCAGGTGCCACCGGTGATGGGGACAGAGCTGCTGCACCACCGGGGGGTGTTTGGAGAGCTGGGAATGGAGCTGGAGTGTCCTGGGTGAATTCCAGGCTGGTCCCGACTCCATCAACTGTCGCCCCTGACTTTCTTGCTTTCGAGTGTTTGAGTCTTTGCAGCAGCTTTCTCACGCTGCTTCATGTAAGGAATATTGTGTTCTTAGAATTTATCTGTGTGTTTTGGGTAGTTGTTCTCTGAGAGAGAACTTGACTGATGGTCACAGTGACCAATGGGGTCAGGAGGTTGTGACCTCCTTGGGCCAATCTGGGCCCTCTGTACAAAATGTATATAAGTTATTGGAGTCAGATAAAGAAGAGTCTTCCATGTCTGACCCTGCTGCTGTACCTGCTGTCCCCTGTGAGGGTCAACACACATGTTGCCCCTGACTTTCTTGCTTTCAAGTGTTTGAACCTTTGCAGAACCATTCTCACGCTGCTTCATGTAAACAATATTGTATTCTCAGAATTTATCAGTATGTTTTGGATAGTTGTTCTCTGAGAAAAGAATTTGATGGTCATAGTGACCATAGTGACCATAGTGACCATAGTGACCATAGTGACCACAGTGACCAATGGGGTCAGGAGGTTGTGACCTCCTTGGGCCAATCCTGGCCCTCTGTACAAAATGTATATAAGTTATTGGAGTCAGATAATAAAGAGCCTTCCATGTTTGACCTGTTGCTGCTGCTGCTGTCCTCTGTGAGGGTCCACACCACATCCCAACGTGTTGCCCCTCTAAGGGCAGGGGTAACAATCAACGCCTCCCTGGGGATGTTGTTCATGCTGGAGGAAACCCAAGATCTTTTCTCCGGGGACAGCGTGGGGCTCCAGGCCCGGCCGGTGCTTTGGTGGCCGCACAAGCATCGCCCCATCGTGCCAAAGTCGTTAATTAAAAACTCCCCAAAGCATCACCGGCAGCGCCCAGACACGGCGGGTCCACACCTCGCCCAGACAGACAGACAGACAGACAGAAGAGAAAGGCACAGAGATGAGCACAGCGATGCTGATTGCCCTGGGAACTCCAGAGCTGAGGTGCAGCGTCTCCCAGGAATGTCTGGGGCCCTGCCCGGACACGTCCGTGCCCTCCCCGGGCTGGGTGCGGCTCTGCGGGCACCGGGCCCACGTTCCCAGACAGAGGGAGATGCTCCAGCCTGTTACCCCTGCCTTTAGAGGGGTGACACGTTGTGACGTGGTGTGGACCCTCCCAGGGGACAGCAGGTACAGCAGGTCAGACATGGAAGGCTCTTTATTACCTGACTCCAATAACTTATATACATTTTGTACAGAGGGCCCAGAGTGGCCCAAGGAGGTCACAACCTCCTGACCCCATTGGTCACTATGGTCACTATGGTCACTGTGACCATCAGTCAAATTCTCCTCTCAGAGAACAACTACGCAAAACATACTGATAAATTCTGAGAATACAATATTGTTTACATGAAGCAGCGTGAGAATGGTTCTGCAAAGGTTCAAACACTTGAAAGCAAGAAATGCAGGGGCAACAGGTGTGGACCCTCACAGGGGACAGCAGGTACAGCAGGATTAAACATGGAAGACTCTTTATTATCTGACTCCAATTTACTTATATACATTTTGTACAGAGGGCCCAGGTTGGCCCAAGGAGGTCACAACCTCCCAAATCCATTGGTCATTGTGACTATCAGTCAAATTCTCCTCTCAGAGAACAACTATGCAAAACATACAGATAAATTCTAAGAATAAAAGAGGATTTTGTGCTGCCACAAGGGATTTTTGGTGCCTCGTTCTTTCATCTCCCACGGGACAGGCCCCATGTTCAGCCTTTCTCTTTTCCTTTTACATCCTCCAAGGTCAGCCAGCATTAAACCAGAGAGAAATAATTACCAAAAAAATAATTAAAAAAACATTCCCCGCTCCCCCCCTCCCACGTTTCTTCCTGGCGCTGCTGTGAATATTGATCAGGGAACTTCATCCATAAATCCATCTCTCACATGGCGAGAGGTTTTTACCTTGTAAATAACAAGTGGCTGTTGCACAGAGGTGAAGATTCCACACCCAGAACTGCTCGGGGTGCAGTGAAGGGCTTTTTTCCATCCGTGGAACAAAAAAAAAAAAAAAAAAATATTTAGGCCCATCCTCCCCTTGGTGCACCTCGTTCTGTGGGGTCAGGACACACCTGGAAAGGAAGAAGAGCTGGTGGGATCAGAGAGAACAAACCCCACCCTGTGCTGACGCCCACACACCTGGGCTCAATCCCTGCTCCGAGGGATGGCAGCTTTGGAAACACGGAGGGAATTGCCCTGGAGCAGCAGAAGGAGCCAAGGCTGCTCCGGCCAGGCCGGGGCAGGGAATGGGAATCTCTGAGAGGGAACAGGGGATGGGATGGGATGGGGTGGGATGGGGTGGGATGGGATGGGGTGGGATGGGGTGGGATGGGGTGGGATGGGGTGGGATGGGGTGGGATGGGATGGGATGGGATGGGGTGGGATGGGATGGAGCAGTTCAGCCTCGCCCAGGGAACGACAAAACCCCAGCTCTGAATCTCCCCTTCTCCATTTATTAAACCAGCGCTTTTATTCCAAAGAGACTTTAGGAGTGAAAATGGGCAGAGTCCATTCTCCACCCGCCATCGACCTGCCGGGATATTTCCACCCGCAGGGGAATCGATCTCCCCCAAGTGCCAGATGTGCTCCCTCCTCACCCCCCGACATTCTCCGTGATTGAGTGTTTTTGGCAAAAAACCCACCCAAATCTGCCGTGTAAAACGATCCAGGAGGGCTGGGGGGAAGAGCCAGGTCTGTCCCCACCACCCGGCCTGGCTGCCACCCCTGGGAGGGAGGTGGGCACTGCCCTGCCCCAGGACACCCCAAATCCCCCCAGCCCTCCCCTGGCACCGGGATGGAGACCCCCAAATCCCCCACGCAGGGGGAATTCCCCTGGCAGCACGGCCACGGTGCAGTTTGAATGGAATTGAGTCTCTTGGGGTTTGTCCCTGATGTGGCAACTGGAGCTCCAGATGTGGGAACTGCAGTTGTGAGCCCCGGGCGGGGAGGAGGGAGTGGGAGACCTCAGTGCTGCCTTTCCCCACCCCACAGAAACCCTCAGGTGGCTCAAACACCCTTTTTTTACTTCTCCTCCTGCCCCCAGACCCATTCCCATAGTCCCTGGTGGCCCCAGCCCATTTGAGGGAGGCTCTGCTGTGGGGCCTGGCACAGCTGGAGGGGTGGGAGAGGACCTGGAGGGGTGGGAGACAACCTGGAGGAGTGGGAGACAACCTGGCACAGCTGGAGGGGTGGGAGAGAACCTGGAGGGGTGGGAGACAACCTGGCACAGCTGGAGGGGTGGGAGAGGACCCGGCACAGCTGGAGGAGGTTTTTCCCCCACCTTCTTTTGCCGCACCGGTGGCACCCAGCCCAGATCCCAACGCCTTTATCCCTCCTTCCACCAAAACCCTGGAAGTTTGGGGTTCTCAGGGTCCAAGCCGTGCCCTGGCAGGGGGTGCAGAGGGGGTGACAGGGATGGCATTGATCATCCCCCCTTCCCCGCCAGATCCAGACTAAAAACACCCTAAAGGCAGCCCCAGGGCGGCGGCGGGGCCGGGATGGTGCAGACGATGCGTCAGGAGCAGCTCCCGGGGCCAAAAACGCCTCGAGCAGCTTTTCGAGGTGAAAACCCTTCAAAGGGCGCTCCGAGCCCCGCCCGGCACCGGCACCGGCTCTGAGTCAGCGGGGACCGATTGGGCTGAGCCCGGAGCGCCCTTGGCCCGTTTTGGGATGCGCATTTTGGCTCTGGTGGCATCACCCCTCTCTGTGTGTCCCCATTTTGGCTCTGGTGGCATCACCGCTCTCTGTGTGTCTCCTGTGCGGCTCTGGTGGCATCACCCCTCTCTGTGTGTCCCCTGTGCGGCTCTGGTGGCATCACCCCTCTCTGTGTGTCCCCTGTGCGGCTCTGGTGGCATCACCGCTCTCTGTGTGTCCCCATTTTGGCTCTGGTGGCATCACCCCTCTCTGTGTGTCCCCTGTGCGGCCTCCAGGAACGAGCCGGGCGGGCTCAGGGCTGGGAAAAGCTGCTGGTGGTGTGAAGTTTCCAGAGCCGCCGTGTCGGCCCCGGTTCCATCAGTCAGGTGGCGTTACCCGCCCGACGGGCACTAACGACAAGTGACAGGCGTGACGGGCAGCGGGAGCGACACCGCGCTCCCCAAGGACATGTTTCCCTCCCCTTGCCGGGCCCGGCTCGGCGCCAGCGCCGGCCTGGGCTGAGCCCGAGGCAGGAGGAGGATCTGGGGGCGTGAGTGCCCGGTTCTGTCCCGTGTTGGGGTGGGGGGACCGGCCTGGGCACCGCGGGTCCACTGCCTGTGGGTCACCGGGGACAGAGCAGGGGCTCCAGCCAGGGGGTATCTCGGGGTGTGTCGGTGCCCAGAGACCCTGGGAAGGTCCCAGCGTGGATGGAACTGTGCCCTGTCCATCCCATCCCATCCCATCCCATCCCACCCCATTCCATCCCCATCCCATCCCATCCCACCCCATCCCATCCCATCCCATCCCATCCCATCCCATCCCATCCCATCCCATCCCATCCCATCCCACCCCATCCCATCCCATCCCATCCCATCCCCATCCCATCCCACCCCATCCCATCCCCATCCCACCCCACCCCATCCCATCCCACCCCATCCCATCCCATCCCATCCCATCCCATCCCATCCCATCCCATCCCATCCCATCCCATCCCATCCCATCCCACCCCACCCCATCCCATCCCATCCCATCCCACCCCATCCCATCCCCATCCCATCCCAGGACGAAGGGGAAGGAGGGTGGGACACGTTTTGAGGTCACATCGCTGTGCCCTGATCCTGTCCCAGGGAGGGCCGGAGGAAATCTGGACAATCCACAGGAGGTGATGGAGGGACACAGAGGAACCAGCAGGGAAAGGAGCAGGAGGAGGGACTGGAGGGAAGGAGTGAAGTTTTCACCTTGAATCCCACTGGTTTGGGGGCTCATTGTGTCCATGGGAGGGCTGGGACCTTGGGGACACCCTCCCATGGCCTTGCCCCACACAGTTCTGGGAGAGGAAGGGGCACAAACAGCTCCAGCTGCTGCTGCATCCATTCAGTCATTCACCTGGGGAAGGTTTTCTGCCCCCCTGAAACAGCCAAAGAGGACCAAAATGAGGATTCCTGGGCTTTGCCATGGCAGGTTCCTCCCTGCCCGAGCCTCTCCCATCAGGAGCTGCCCCATCCCCACCTCAGCCCTCAGCAGTGACCGGGGAGTTTAATTGGCATCAATCTCCCCCGACCTTCAAGGGCTGCACTTTTATTGACATTTTTGTTCTGACCTGGTCAATACCAACTTCTGGGGCCGAGAGACAATAAACAGAGAATAATAAGCAATGCAGAGTTGATATTGATTTATGATTATTTGGGTCTTTTGCATGAGTCTCTCCCGGGCACAAGCAGCTCTGTGCCCACAAGGCTCCCGCATTTGTTCGTGCTGAGAGACACAAGAAGGAGGGAGGGAAGTTTGCTGCAAATTCCAGAATTTGCTGAGGCACCTGGCAGGGCCCTGTGCCTGCTTGGAGAGCACTGGGAGCATCTCCCAGCCCTTAAAACACACCAAAAATGTTAAATCAAATTAAATCTTCCACTTCCCCCTGAGCAGTGAGGAGGAAGAGCTTGAAAAGCAGCATCAGATCAAGTTCACAGGGGGGATTTTATCTACACTGGGGTTGTGAACCAGCATTAAAAAGAATTGCAAAGAAAAATGGGAAACTGTGAGGGAGACATTGCTGGAAAAGCCCAGAGAGCAGGGACAGGGATGGCAGCTGGAGGCTGGAGGGGCCAGTGAGCAGCAGCCACAGCCCTGGGGTGGCTGTGAGGGGACACAGAGGGGCTGGGGGAGCTCATCCTGTCCCATGGATCCCATCCCATCCATCCATGACATCCCATGGATTCCATCTCATCCCATCCCATCCTACCCATTCCCATCCCATCTCATCCCATGGATTTTGTCCCATCCCACCCCATGCCATTGCATGGATCCCATGCCATCTCATCCCATCCCATGGATCCTATCCCACCCCATGCCATGCCGTGGATCCCATCTCATCTCACCCCATGGATCCCATGGATCCCATCCCATCCATCCCATCCCTATGGATCCCATCTCATCTCATCTCATCTCATGTCATCTCATCATCTCATCTCATCCCATGGATTCCATGGATCCCATCCCATCCATCCCATCCCATCCATCCATGACATCCCATGGATCCCATCCCATCCCATGATCTCATCCCACCCCATGGATCCCATCCCAATGAGGGGCCTTTCCCCCTCGTCCCCCGTGCCCTGCCCAGGATGTTTACAGGACTCTCCATCACTCTGAGCCGGGAGGTGCAGGGCCGGGGTGAGGGGTGCCGGCGGGGTCAGGGGCCGCCACCAGCTCTGCTCAGACCCCCCTGAGGGATCAATTCGGGCTGTCAGGACCAATCTGGGCACAGAGTGCTTCCCAAAAAATCGAGGCACCCCCCTTTCCCCACACCCACATCTCGGAGCCCCCAGAGCCCCCCAGAGCCCCCGGGAGCGGCAGCGCTGCTCCTCGGGCATCCCCCGCTCCCCGGCACCGAGGCAGATCTGAGGAGCTGCAGGAAGTACATTTGTTACTGGGAACGCTTTGATATTTCTCATGTGAAACGTCTGCGTGCCGGAGGAGCTCAGGCATCTGGCAGGAAATTACCATGAATCCTGTTCCTCTCACCAGTCACACACACACACACAGCGCGCCTCCTCGCCCCTTTCCTTCCCTTTTCTCCCTGCTCGCCCCCTCTGCTCGCCTTCCCCTCTGCCCACAGCACGGCCCAGACCCTGCAGAGGGTCCCAGCACCCCACAAACCCCACAGCACCACCCAGACCCTGCAGAGGGTCCCAGACCCCACAGAACCCACAGCAGACCCTGCAGAGGGTCCCAGACCCCACAAACCCCACAGCACCACCCAGACCCTGCAGAGGGTCCCAGCACCCCACAGAACCCATAGCATGACCCAGACCCTGCAGAGGGTCCCAGCACCCCATAGAACCCTCAGCAGACCCTGCAGAGGGTCCCAGCACCCCACAAAAGTCTCTGGCCCTCTCTCTGTCCCCTCTGCTCTGCAGCCCCCCAGGGCCATGGGGCAGCTCTGCTCTTTCAGGCCTGTAATAACCAACCCTTCCCTCTCTTCCTCATGGGCCTGAGCAGGGTCAGGGTGCCCAGAGCACCCACTGCCCTCTGCTCTTCCTGGGGGTGCAGGATTTGGGGGGATTTGGGGTGCCAGGCTGGGCTCAGCTCACCCTCTGCATCCACAGCCTCATCACTCGCTCAGGGGTGGCACCTTTGGGGTGGCTGATGGGGGAGTGGGGCAAGGGATGGGGCTGATTTTGGGGTGCAGATTTTGGGACACAGATTTTGGGGCACAGGCACCTCATGGGCACCTCCTGAGTTGGGGGGACTGCAGGGGGGCACAGTGAAGACCCCACTAGGGGCAAGGCTGGGCATGGAGCTGATTTTGGGACACAGATTTTGGGGTACGGATTTTGGGACACAGATTTTGGGGCACAGGTACCTCATGGGCACCTCCTGAGTTGGGGGGCAATGCAGGGGGGCACAGTGAGGACCCCACCAGCCATCCCAGGGCAGCATCAGGAGCCAACCCAGGAGATCCAAACCCACATCCCTCCCCTGGGATCTGCACAGGCTCTCCCGGCACGGCCCCTCCTCACCCGGGGGGCAGCCCCTGCCCTCCCACCCAGCAGCCTGGCCGGGGATCAGAGGCGTTCTCTGCCTGCTCACAGCTCCGGGCTGGAATTTCGTGTTTCCTCCTGCCTGGAGCGGCCCTGGAGTTATCGGTTCCATCTCTGCTGTCAGAGGGCTCCGCTCCCCGGGGGAGCTCTGACCCAGTTTGGGGTGAGCTGCAGCTCTTTGGGGTGGTGCAGGGGGCACCTCTGTGAGCCAGCCCGGGTGGGGACAGCAGGACGTGTCCCCTGCCCTCCTCCTGTCCCCATCCCAGGGGCTCTGACCGAGTTTGGGGTGAGCTGCAGCTCTTTGGGGTGGCACAGGAGACACCCCTCTGAGCCAGCTCGGGTGGGGACAGCAGGATGTGTCCCCTGCCCTCCTCCTGTCCCCCTCCCAGGGGCTCTGACCGAGTTCAGGGATGTGGTTGGGGTGACCAGGGGCTCTGACTCGGTTTGGGGTGAGCTGCAGCTCTTTGGGGTGGTGCAGGAGACACCCCTCTGAGCCAGCCCGGGTGGGGACAGCAGGATGTGTCCCCTGTCCCTCTCCCAGGAGTTCTGACCTAGTTGGGGTGAGCTGCAGCTCTTTGGGGTGGTGCAGGAGACACCTCTGTGAGCCAGCCCAGGTGAGGACAGCAGGATTGTCCCCTGTCCCCCTCCCAGGGGTTCTGCACGTCCTGGGCATGAAAACACATCTGGGACATCCCCAAGCCTGAGCCCCCCCAAAATGAGGGGCCACCCAGAACCCCCAGAGGATCCGGGGAGGGTTTGGGGTCCCCCAGGGCGCAGAGCAGAGCCCGTGCAGCAGCCAGAGCAGCCAGAGCAGAGCCCTTGGGCAATAAATCCTGACTTTTATCTGCAGTGGTACAAACCCACTGCTCCCTTCTCCCCCCTCCCTCCTGCTCGCGCAGGTTTCGCTTTGGCCTCGACTCCAGCGAGTTTACTGACAGATTACTTCATTTTAACTCTATGGCTTTCCCGTCTTGGGGGAGGCATATTTCTAAGTATTGTATTTATCAAAAGGCCTTGTGCAAAAAAAAACCCAAAAAAAAAACAAGGGCCAGAATTACTCTTTTGATGGTTCTCCCAATAAACTACAACCACAATAAATTTATTTTTTTTCGGGTAAGAAGACTCAAGTGGGGCCTTTTTGGGGTCGAGGTTTGGGGTCCAGCTTTGGGCTGTGCAGCCCCCCCTGGCCTGGCCAGCTCCCCCTGCCCAGCACCACCAGCACATCTGGTCTCATTCTCAGGGCTGGGCTCCCACTTCCCAGGGGTGACATATTTCCCCCCTCCTATAACTCTAAATCAGAGCAGCCTTTCAATAAATCACGGCGAACACTTATTTATTGGACGTAGTTTTGGGGCTCTTAAAGCACGGAAAATAAATTTAATGGAGCATTTGGAGCATTTCTCCAATCTTTTGAGGGATTACTTGGGGAATTTGTCAACGGAGCCAAGCACAGCAGCTCGATCCAGAGAGATGGGAAAGAAATTATGGGAGATACTCTACAAAGGCCCAGGTGTACCCTAAATCACATCAGGAAAGATTAATGTCAGAGGATTGCTTGCCAGCAGAGTTGATTGGCAGTGCTGCAGTTTATTTAATAAACTATCAGTTTAGCCAGAGGGGTGACTTTAATCTGAATTACATTTTCTTGTTTTGGCCTACGCGATTTATTGAATCCTGTAGCATTCTTCTTTAACCTCAAACACCGGCATGGAAAAAAATAAAAAAAAAGAAAAAAAAAAAAAGAAGAGAAGCCTTGAGAGCCCCTGGAAAACCTTGAGGCAGCAAAAGCTGCTCAGCTCAGGAGGCAGGAGCTCAGTTGGGGCTGGGAAAGGTGGGAGCAGGAATGGGATGAGGGTTTCACAGCCCAGAGCCCCAGATGGGGCTGGTGCCTGTTTGCTCATCACACCCAAGTTCAGTCCCAAAATTGTCTTGAATTCCAGGAGCCCCCAGACCCAGAGAACTGGGACAGGCAGGGAACTGGGATGAAGGCAGAGAAGCTCCCAGTGAGAAGAGAGGAGAGGAGAGGAGAGGAGAGGAGAGGAGAGGAGAGGAGAGGAGAGGAGAGATGAACTCATCCCTGCAGATCCCCTGGGCTTTATCCATCCCAAATCCTCCCCTTGAGGGGCTCAGCACAACCCCCTGCCCCAGCACCTGCTGTGCCTGCACCCACCACAGGGGAGCCCCCCAAACACCTGGGCTGCCCCCAGACCCTGCTTTTGGTAGAGCTGAATGACTGGGCAAAGATTTAAAGCCTTGGGAAGGTTTTGGGGATACTCTGGGGAACACACACTGGCACTGCCTCCCTCCCAGGGACCAGGCCTGGGGGCCTCGCTGACCTGCTGGGCTCTTAAATAATGTGTTTGTGCAAACAGACAAAGAAAATCCCGACTAATAATAACCCTCGTTCCAAGATTATGATTGAGTTTTTCCCCCTGTTCTGCTTGATACTTCTGCCAAAAAAAAAAAAAGAAGAAAAATCCTCGCTGAAGTCTAGCAGGAAATCCAATAAAATTTCTTCAAAAGATGGGCCTGACATTGAAAAATGGCAAAATTATAAAAGTAGGCCTCAGAAAAGAAAAGGGGAGAGTTATTATATCTGGCACCTAGCGAGGGCCCAGAGCTCCCTCTCCAAATGAGCCATCACAGATTGAAAGTGTTTAGCTTCCCGTTGATTAAACACGGCGAAGGACCCGCAGCGTGCCAAGCCTCGGGGATCGAAAGTTTGTTTTCAGTCAGAATGTGTTTTCAGTCAATGGAAAAAATGGTCGGGCTGTGCCGGGCTATGTAACTGAGAAGCCTCAGGTTTGGAGTGAGTAATGACTGCGATGCTGAAATGCGGGAGGGTTGTTAATCATCCGACCCCAGCCCCCGTAATTCAACTCAGCAACTCTTTGCAAGCCTGTTCCTTTTTCTTTTTTATTTTTTTTTTCTCTCTCCCCTTGCTCTTTTTAACATATAAAAATCCAAATGTTTTTCCTTCTTTTTTCTTTTTCTTTTTTTTTTTTTTCCCCTGAAGGAGCAGCAGTGGCTGCCTGGTTGCTGTTGCCTCCTTTTTCTTGCTCCAGGGTGAGGGGAGGTGGCAGCTCCAGGGGGCTGGGGCTCAAATGTGGGGCTGGGGACAGGGGGGTGGAGGGGAGCAGGGCAGGGCAGGGGAGGTGTGTGACAGTGTCACAGTGGGGCTGTGTGACACTGGGGCTGTGTGACCTGGGTGACAGTGGGGCCTGTGTCACAGTGGGGCTGTGTCACAGTGGGATCTGTGTGACCTGTGTGACAGTGGGACCCGTGTGACAGTGGTGACAGTGAGACCCATGTCACAGTGGGACCTGTGTGACCTGTGTGACAGTGGGATCTGTATGACAGTGGGGCTGTGTCACAGTGGGGCTGTGTGACCTGTGTGACATTGGTATCCATGTCACAGTGGCAGCACAGGGGACACCGAGCAGCTCTGGTTCCCTGATAGAGGCTCACAGGAGGGGCTGTCCTGGGGGCTGCGGGTCCCAGCAGGACAGAGGAGCCCCTTGGGAGGTTCTGATGGAGCCTGGGGGGACACAGCCTGTCCCTGGCTGGGCCTCGGCCCCGAGCAGAGGCTGCACTGGGGGGAGAACGAGCACAGAGCACGGGACTGTCCCACTGCTGTCACACACCCGTGTCCCACAGGGTCACACACCCCTGTCCCCAAGTGTCACACATCCCTGTCCCACCACTGTTACAGTGTGTGACACACCTGTGTCCCACCACTGCCGCACAGCATCCCACAGTGTCACACACCCCTGTCCTGCCACTGTCACACACTGTCCTGCAGTGTCACACACCCCTGTCCCACCTCTGTCACACATCTGTGTCCCCAGCACTGTCACACAGAGTCCCACAGTGTTCCACACTTGTGTTCCAACAGTGTCACACACCCCTGTCCCACTACTGTCACACCTCCGTGTCCCACAGTGTCCCACCCCCCTGTCCCACCACTGTCACACATCCTTGTCCTGCCACTCTCACACACTGTCACATCCCCATGCCCCCCACTGTCCCACACCGTCCCACAGTGTCCCCCACCTGTCACTGTCCCAGGCCCTGCAGGGGGACACCGTGTCCCTCCTGCTCCCCCAGCCCTGGTGACCCCTCGGCCACAGCCGCCCCTGGGCAGGGGGCAGGGACAGAGAGCCCCTTCCCAGGGAGAGCCGGGGAGGATGGAGAGGATCAAACACACTCTGGGGCCAGAGGGGCTCAGCCCGGGGTCAGAGCCGGGTCAGGAGGGACCGTGGGGACACAGGGACAGCTCACCCAGCCCCTGATTCCTGGAGACCCCCATCAGCATCTCCACAAACCCCTCCAGCCTGTGCCCATCCCTCTCTCCCCACCAGCCTCGGTTCATTAGCTGCCTTTGCCCGGCTGCTCCTCATTAGATGGCCAACAAATTCCAGGAAGACAGGACACCCACTGGGCCTAAATGAAATTAGAGAACAGAGCGCTGCTACAAGTGGTTTAATTCAAATTACAGCGAGATATTATCGCCAACTGCAAGTGCTCAGAGCCATGAGTCAGACCCCCACAAGGAACGAGATGGGTTAAAAAAAAAAAAAAAAGAAAAAAATCATGACTTGTTAAGTGTATAATTAACTTTTGGGGTTATTTTTATTTACCTTCCAGTTTTTAGCCTTCAGGAATAGAATTTTTTTTTGAGCTTGTTGGGAACAGCTTAAAAAATGAAAGAGGGGAGGAGGAAGAAAAGGAGAGGAGTGTGGGCACATTCCTCTCTCCAGGAGTTGGGCGTTTAAAGTGGCACCACAGGAGAACCATCCCAGGCCCAGCAGCTTTTGGGGCACAGAAACATCCCTGTGTTTTTCTGGAGGCCAGACCTGTGCAGGAACCAACATCTGCAACATCTGGAGCTGCTGCAGCACCCTGGGGCTCCCAGGAGGGGATGGGACTGTGGGGAACAAATGACTGGGAATCCCAGTCAGGGTCACTGTTGGAGTCCAGGACATCCCCTGGGATGAGCTGGGACCCAAAAAAGGGAATTTGAGCCCTGGGCAGGGGGTGTGGAGCTGGTCCAGGGGGTTTGGAGACCTTGGCACAGCCCAGGAAAACACTGGGTTTGATTTAAGTCCATGGGAGAAACTTCCAACACTGAGAGAGGAATTGGAAATCACCAGGAAGTGAAAACAGTGGTTTAGCACAGCACAAGATGCAAAATTCAGTAGTTTTGGGGTTGATAGAATAGAGGTAAATGGGGGACAAGATGGAGGAATTTGGGTGGTGCCTCGTGCCCCTCTCCTTCTCCCCCGCCCTCCATCCCCTGGGGTGGTGATGGCACAGGGCAGTGACAGTGGGTTGGCTCAGAGCAGAAATGACCCTTTTAGTGTGAGCCCTGGGCATTGGTGTGAAATTGTAAATACCCCACCCGTGGTTATCTGTATAAATGTGAGGTGACCCCATCGGGGGCCGTCCCCTCATGGCCCAGCCCTGCCCAGACCTCGGCTGGGAGCGGAGAAAACTCTGAGATATCAAATAATAAACACCACGAGAAACCTGAAAACAGAACCTTGAGGACTCTGCTTTTTTATACCGACACAACTTGGGGCTTTTAGAGGGCCAAGGACTTTAAACAACCTGAATCTGGGGTGAGAAACCCACCCTGAGAGGTCACCACATCATTCCATCTCCACCAGGGAGAGGTGAAAACAAGAGGGAGGACAGTGCTGGGTGAGGGAGGAGTTTCTCAGCATCCCCAGGCTGCTCACAAAACCTCAGAGCCATCATCATCCTCAGCTAATCCTCCTCTGCTCCTGCCTCAGGTGCTGTCCTCCCCTGTTTCCTCTGAGCAGAGAGACTACCCTGCTATCTTTCATTGAAACATCATGTCCAATTTATCCCCTGATTAAACCCATATTTTCCTTGGCTATAAGTCAAATATCAGAGGGCCGCACTCAAGTGAACTAATCTCGGTGTTAGTTGCCAGTGAAGTAATTTGATAGACAATTTGGCAGACATCCACTCTGAAATTAAGCAAACCTGAGCAATAAAGATGTAGGAAAACAAAAATCCTGAAAAGCCATAAGGAGACGTCGAGTTCCGTTCAACAGCAGCTCGTTCCTTCCCCTGGTGTTTGTGCTGACACTGGGGGTGTGGGGCTGCCCAGGGGGGCTGTGGGGCTGCCCAGGGGGCTCCTCAGTGCCCAGGGGGCTCCTCAGTGCCCAGGGGGGCTTCTCAGTGCCCAGGGGGGCTCCTCGGTGCCCAGGGGGGCTGTGAGGCTGCCCAGGGGGCTCCTCAGTGCCCAGGGGGGCTGTGGGGCTGCCCAGGGGGGGCTCCTCAGTGCCCAGGGGGCTCCTCAGTGCCCAGGGAGGCTGTGGGGCTGCCCAGGGGGTTCCTCAGTGCCCAGGGGAGATCCTCAGTGCCCAGGGGGTTCCTCAGTGCCCGGGGGGCTGTGGGGCTGCCCAGGGGGGCTCCTCAGTGCCCAGGGGGGCTCCTCAGTGCCCAGGGAGGTGCCAGCCAAGCCCAGAGAGGTCCAGACCCTGCTGCTCTGATCCCCAGAGGAGAGTGAGCCCAGCAGGGTCTGCCAAGCCACAGGCTCAGCATCATTTAAGGATGGGAAAGGCCTCTGTGGTCCCCTCACTCACAGGGGTCACAGACCCTCACAGAGGGCAGCAGGTACAGCAGGGCAGACATGGAAAAGTTCTTTATTTTTCTGACTCCATCACTTATATACACTTTTTACACTGCTTTCAAGTGTTTGAACCTTTGCAGCCTGATTCTCATGCTGCTTCATTTAAACAATGTGTATTCTTAGAATTTATTTGTATTTTTTTTTCATAGTTGTTCTCTGAGAGGAGAATTTGACTGATGGTCACTGTGACCAGTGGGGTCAGGAGGTTGTGACCTCCTTGGGTCAATCCTGGCCTTCTGTAAAAAGTGTATATAAGTTACTGGAGTCAGATAATAAAGAAGCCTTTAATATTTGACCTGCTGTACCTGCGTGTCCTCTGTGAGGCTCCACACCCACCTCACAACGTGCTGCCCCTCTGAGTGAAGAAATAACAAAACTCTGTCCAGTCTCTGTTCCAAGGCATCACCTGCAGCCTCCCCTTGGGGGATGAGAACACCTGGGGGGTCTCACCTGCAGGCAGAGCCCCCTGGGGCTGTGAGGAGCCTGGTGAGGGCTGGTGGCCGGAGCAGAGGGGCTGCTCCATCCCTCATTAATGCCATCATGCACTGCTGGCATTAATCACCCCGCTAGGTAAAAACCTTCTGGCACTTTTATGGTGGATTTGAAGCTAATCTGTCACTAATGCCGGCTGGATTATCATGATTTCCCTCGCAGTTGTGATTCATTAACTCAGATGCTTAATAGAATTAGTATTAAACATCTCCCAGAGATTTCTGCCTCGAACACGTCGGGTTTTGAAAGGCCCTTTTCAGGATTTCATTGTTGTGGTGTTAAACGGCGTGTCAGGGGCCTTGTGGGGGATCCTGGAGGGGCTGCCACAGCCAGAGCTGGGGAGGGGGCTCAGCTCAGAGGGGCTGGGGGGGCTGGAGGGGCAGCAGGACCTGCTGGTGCCTGGGGACACTCACAGATCACCTGGGGACACTGACAACACACCTGGGGACCCTAAAAACCCACCTGGGGACACTCACAGCTCACCTGGGGACCCTAAAAGACACCTGGGGACACTTACAGACACCTGGGGACACTCAAAACCCACCTGGGGACCCCCAAAAGCCTCCTGGGGACACTCACAGCCCTCTTGGAGACACAGCCCACCTGGGGACCCTCAAAACCCTTCTGGGGACCTTCAGAGCCCTCCTGGGGACACTGACAACACACCTGGGGACACTGACAGATGCCTGGGGACACTCACAGCCCACCGAGGGACCCTAAAAACCCACTTGGGGACACTCACAGCCCCCTTCTGGGGACCCTCAGCCCTCCTGGAGACCCTCAAAACACTTCTGGGGACCCTCAAAATCCCCCTGGGGCCCCTCCCAGCCCTCCAGGGGACACTCCCAGCCCACCTGGTGTTCCCACTCTGGAGACTTCTCCAGTTAAAGGTGTTCCAGT